>NW_025777901.1:0-124133 GCF_021130785.1 Homalodisca vitripennis
TTTTTCATCTAGGGAATTATTTATACTTATTTCCATTACTGTTAAAATCTTGCTTTATCATATTTTTATAACTTGATTGTATAGTAGATATTAATTTTTATCCTTTTCCCTCTTAATAAGTCATTGATTCCTTCCTAATTCACTTTTATGTTCCTCCCCATGTATGTTTTTAATGTTAATTAAATATAGAGTTAATTCAATGTTTTTTAAGCAAAATGTCTATATTCACCAATTAAATATTGTAAAATATTAAAATTTAATGCTCAGAAATTGTTGATAAAATTAAACAAAATGAAAAATTTTTTATTTAACAGGCAAAAGCTAGGGGTCACATCACCCTTTCTTACATGAAACATATATAAACGATAATTTTAAAAAATTGACTGTATATACTACAATTAAATTTAGCTAATATATAAATTAACAAATCTAGTAAAATTAATTAACTAATAAGACTTTCTTAATTACATTATTAATTAAATATAAAAAACAACTAAACGAAACAAACAAACAAAATGAATTATTTTAGTTATTATATTTATAAATGGTCTATATACAAGTACATGTAACATGCAGAAAGCCAAAAAATTCGTACAAATAATACTAATACTTTTGATTAATTAAACTAGAAAAAATTATTAAATATTTTATACAAGTAATTATGCTGGTAATACAAGTAATAAAAAAACTAACACATACATGCACACATTTATCCTTTCGCGAGTCCCACACTCACAGCTCCTCAGGCCAGACTCGCATATGTGTTTATTTATTTGAGGTTATGTCTGTGGCAGTTCTCGGGTACGACTTTGACCAGCTTGCATCAGTTGGTACAACTGGTACAGAGAGGCGACTACATGAATGCCTTGCAGCTCCACACACAACTCATCTCCGGGCACGACTTCTCACAGATCTGTGCCTTCATGCCAGGCCTCAAGGTGCTCATCCAGTTAGCCCTTCAGTTGGGTGTCTATTTACAATAGTATTATGTCATACTTTATCATCTGTAAAGATTATATAATCATTATTTGTAAATTATAAATAAAAATATTTTATTGATTACTTACGTATATGTTTACTTACCTCTCATTTGAGTTTGAGGGGGGTTATAAGACTGGTCTGGATGAGGATAGGCCAATCGTGTACCTACAGTGCATCTGATTACATCTTTCAATGTTAACAATGTAATAAGAATTTTTCCACATTGTGATAAATTGATCTTTTTAACATTGTCAGTAATTTTCAAAAATTCTCATAACATATTAGGTTAGTATTTTTGCCTGTGTTGTCTTAGGGTTTTACAATGGTAGCTCTTATCAGTTCGGAAAATATGTCAACATTGAACAGTAATAGTGAAATTTGAATATCCTCAAAAAGAAGTATTATTAAATCGCCGATTTGTGTAAATGAAAAGCAAAAAGTTCTACCATGTAGAATTATATGAAATCATTTTAGTCGCTCTGTACTTTAAAATTTAATGGAATGATTTCTCTTTGAATATTTTTTCAGGATTGAAAAAAAATGTAGGTTGAATGAAGTCTATGAAAATTTTTCAAAGATTTTGACATAGTTACCATGATATTTTATTTTAAAATACTGTTTACTGATTTGACGACAGGGACCTATTACATGGTACAAGTTAAATTATCTTACATTAAACATGAACTATTGAATAAATGACGTTAAGATTTACACTTTAATTATTAGTTTAAATTTGATAAATGCATAGAGTACTTTGTCAACAATGTGAACATAATCTACAAAAAGGCAGACCCAAATACTGTTTAACTATGATGAAATCTATTATAGTATCTTTTCTTTTTTTAAAAAAAAAAGGAGAGACCAATATTCTTTTAAACCTTATTCTGCCTGTCCTTAAGGGCCACTGTCCTGTGTGAAGATCTTATCAATCAGAATCAGAAGAGTCAATACAATATAAGGTTGACAGTACCGATAAAAAGTACTATGGTCAAAGACAGGATTTGAACCTGTAGTATCACCAACTTTGATACAAAACCCAACATCTTAGTTTGCTTGGCAGTCGACGCTCTTGTTCTGTATTACGTGAGAATTAAATTGACGATACTTACATTTACAATAGCAATATTCCAACATACGAGTATTATTTAGGAAATTTGTTTGGTCTTTTGTAAAATTGTCTGGTAGAAGGATAATTTAAAGTTTGATGTTTCCTTATGATTTACATGGTTGATAGTTCTTTCACATTTCAGAATGTGTCTTTTTTATATTCCAAATTTTAACTCAAGACACCAAATTATGTTTTTTGTTCTTAGATGTAATACTATTTATCATTATAATTTTTCTTTATTAATAAGTCAGATGTTTATTAATTCTAATGGTGGTGTTAATATTTTTATTATCAGCGCAAGGAAGTTTCTTAGTTGTGTTACAATATTGTGTGTTACATTTTTCTTTTAATATTGATTTGATCTCTGCAGTAATACTCATAAATTAATTTTATTTTTAATTCTTTTAGATAATTAAGTAATCAACCTTGTTTTATCTTGATCTTCATTTTTATCATTAATTTTTTTTACTTTTCAAATGTTGATAAATTGTTATGTTACGTTTTTATTTTTTTGTTCACTTTGTTTATATGTGTTAGTTTTTAGTTATATTTCTTTAAATTGTTTTGTTATATGTATGTTTTGTTATAAGCTATTTACAATTTAAATATTTACTTAGAAAGAATAGATTATTATTATTATCTGTAATTGTTTTTATATATTAAGATTTTAAAACTTGAATTTTCTGTATTATAAAAGCAAAATAAAAACTGGTTCTCCTTTAAAGTATCTACCAAATCTGTTCCCAAAATTTAAAAAAAAAATTGTTAAAACCCATCCAGTTGGTTTTATTACTGATTAATACAATTATTTAATTGTGTGAATTCAAATAATTTTTATGGATCATAACTTTTTTTATCCCATTTATTTAGAATTCTTCAAATGATGTTGTATGGGTCTATAAAATATCAAATAATTTTGTTTGGTATATTGTTGATATAACAAAGTCACAAAATTGAGCCCAGAATAGAAACTTGAGGAACAGCAAATG
This sequence comes from Homalodisca vitripennis, assembly GCF_021130785.1. Classification (NCBI taxonomy): domain Eukaryota; kingdom Metazoa; phylum Arthropoda; class Insecta; order Hemiptera; family Cicadellidae; genus Homalodisca; species Homalodisca vitripennis. Next base: position 3,079 of record NW_025777901.1, read on the forward strand.
ACACTGTATGAAAAACTGTAGATCTTAATTTTTTTTATTTCTTATAAAATGTATTATTTCAACCTATTGTTTCCGGCTTGATATGAAGAATTCAAAAGATTTGTAGGCAACAATTTTTTGTTGCAATAATTTTTAATTTGGAAAGAATAATTTTATGAATTAACGCTATCAAAAGCCTTAACGCATATCCCTAATGTCTTTTCTGCTTTACCAGTTGTTTCAATAACTATATAAAAGATGTTGCTGTTATGACTACAGTTTTATTTGATCAAAACCTGTGCTAGGAGCTGTCCCCTCTTTCTAAGTAGTCTCAGAAAGCACCTTCGTGAATCCAATATGTTGGAAGGATGTTGAGCAGTCCTAGGCATAGCTGGAGAGGGTTTAGACATCTAAATATAGCATGCCTTTTGTATGGGTTGGTGTTTGAGCTATACCCATAATTTGGTGAGAGAAGCTGAAGCGAGGAGTAAAACAGAAGATGAGCAGTGTGCTCGGAGGTAAAGTCACACATACTCCCAGAGTCAAACAGTGCTCTGAAAACAAGAGTGCTGCTGAGCGGTGAGGTTAGTTGCACTAATGTGGTGCCTAGAACAATAATTGTAGCAACATGACCAGCAGAGGGTTGATATTGAGATTCTATTACCATGGATGTATTTTTCTTTGGGTTAGAAGCGTTGTTGGAGGCATTAGAGGGCCTAGTCTTTTGAGACAGCTTTGTTTGAAAATGCAACAAACTGTGGGGATAACTTGAGCACGTTGACTAGGATTTACATTGTGATTTCCTAAACACAACACACAACGTTGTTCTCTTTTTATAAGTTGGTGCCGTTCTCGAGGAGTTTTAGTTTTAAACGCTTTATATTTATAGATTTTGTGGTCATTTTTACCACATGCAAAACATAGCTATTTAGGAAAAGGGGGTGTAGTAGGTTGAGCTACTGGTTTGTTCCTGGAGCCCCATTTTTAAGGGGAGGGCTCATACCTTTTGTGAATTTTGATGGGAATAATTCACTATGTTGGGCGTTCATAGAGCTGGAAGCGTGATGTAAATTAGCACCCCCATAATGAGAGCAATCCTCATTTAAAAATGTTATTATTCATTGAGTGTTGGGTAGAGCATGAGGTTCGTTGCCAACACGTGCATGATAACACTAGAGATTCTTCCTTAACCTCATCGCAGAGAGCAAGAGGATACACTGAGAAGTGATGTCACATTCAAGAGCCTTAAGGGCTTGAGTGTGCTCAAAGAATAAGTTCATGAATGATGTCATTGTTTTTGTGAGATTTCCGGCAAATCCACGATGTGATATAAGTGGAGAGCTGTGAAACGACGAGGATTGAACGATCACAGAATAGGTCATACGGAATGGTATAATCTGCAGCTGTCAAGTTCAGATATTGAATAAACGTCAGCTGTGTATCACTGAGCGTGGAGAGAAGATATTGCATCTTTACTACATTGGAGAGCGACGCATTGCGATAGACAATGTTGTATAAATGTATGTTAAACGTCCATTTGGTGAGTTCGCCACCAAAGTTAAGCAGCTCCAATTTCGGGAGTCTAACGAGTGCTAAAAGTAGAATATGCTGGGGCACTTCATTGCGCGTTGCAGTGAGAGGCAACGGTGATTGTTTAATTGGAGCTAAAAGTGGTTCAATAGCACTGGAAGTTTGGACAAACACAGTCATTTATATTTCCCGCCATTTCAACTTGGCTTAAATTTGCCTCCGACTCATCATCAGTATGTTCTATGACGCGTACGAGATTTTCTTTGAATTCACTGCGTTTCTACTTGCTTTCAGTGAGATAGTTCGCAGCACTGAGGGACCATCTTGATTGGCAAGTTCATTAACCGCTGCCTGGAAGGTTGTCAACCTTATTTTTATTACAGCCGTTGATCATTTATAGGTTAATAGCTTGATTGTTTTATTAGCCATATTAAATTGCAACAATTAAAACAAAAAATATGTATATGTGGCGTGACGACCACACGTAATTTAATTTAGAAGTTCTCGGGTTCTAATTCGGACACGGTGATGGAAACTAGCCCAGGTTGCTGTAATAAAAATTCTCTCCTCGGTTGGCCAAATAAAACAATTTAGTTTATTGCGAAAACAATTTGAATTTTATTGCTTAATTTAGAATCAGTTGAACAATTACAAATTTAGAACGGGAGAGAGAGCGAGAGAGCGAGAGAGCGATTTCACGCGAGCTTAACGCGTTCAAAACCCTGGCACGACTGCGACTCAGAACAACGAACTCCAGGGAGCAGCGTTGTTCCAGACGCTACCTCAGCAAATTCCTGCCTGTTTACCACCCAGTAACTGCGCAGCTGCTCTGGGTATGGAAAATTACCAGGCTTACTGCTGACAGACTTGGACTTACAATTCATGTGCTGAATTAAAATATATATCTTCTCCACCTGCACTGCTTAACCTAATAAGTCTGGCTGCATATATTCATTACTCGTTACTACAATTAAATGTTATGCTGAATAAAAATAAAATATATTACTGATGATTTAATATTTTAAATTGGCTGATTAAGACCGCATACGATGTTACCGGTCTGGTCTTAGAACTATATGCTGGGGTCGTCACATATAGTACACAAAGAGCTTAAAGAATAAAAATCACTTGAAGGTTAAAAAAGAGTTTCTAGCACGATTAAAAAATTTGATATTATATGTATCAATTATCAAGTGATTCGAAATATTAATTTAATTATATTAGAAATGATGGCCGATAGACATGCAAATAAAATAAAAGAATTTATTTAGTCTTAAACTGAATTTCAGGATTTGACAATATTTGTATATAATTTATCAAGGACATCTAAAACAACATACTAATATTTATTATTATATGAGACGATTAAATTTGATTAGTATGGAAATTACACAGTAATTTTATTGAAACAATGAATAGAATAAATTAATTGTTTGTAATAAAGCAAGTGATTGTTTAGAACCAACTATTTATTTGAGATGCGATTATACACAAAGCCTATTACATCTGAAAAACAGTGTTTAACAGCGGAAAATGAAATAAAGTAATAAACTAATAAAGTAGTAAAATTAAATCCTAGAAATTTCCAAATGGATTTAATCTAGAGAGAACATCCCACTTATATTATAAATGTGAAAGTTTGGATGTTGTCCTCGAATCACGCTGAAACTGCTTTACGGATTGTGCTGAAATTTGGAACAGGTATAGCTTTTGGTCTGAATTAACATTTAGAGTGCTTTTTTACCACCCATAACACATTCATTTCACCAAATAAAGTCAAATTCAAATTGAAAAATTAGTTTGTTTTACATCTGAAAAACAGTGTTTAACAGCGGAAAATGAAATAAAGTAATAAACTAATAAAGTAGTAAAATTAAATCCTAGAAAATTTCCAAATGGATTTAATCTAGAGAGAACATCCCACTTATATTATAAATGTGAAAGTTTGGATGTTGTCCTCGAATCACGCTGAAACTGCTTTACGGATTGTGCTGAAATTTGGAACAGGTATAGCTTTTGGTCTGAATTAACATTTAGAGTGCTTTTTACCACCCATAACACATTCATTTCACCAAATAAAGTCAAATTCAAATTGAAAAATTAGTTTGTTTACTTTCGAATGTTGTGATAAGAACGAAACGTAATAACGTTTCATAATTCAAATTAAACTGGCACTAAACAGCTGTTGACAGCTATAATTCGACAAACTTTCTGAAACATCTGTTTACATTGCTAATGAAAATAAAAAGATAATGGCGGGCGACTTATTATGTCAAAACAGCAGGGGTGAATTTAAACGACCAGAACAGACCCATATTGACCACAGCAACTTTTTAGTTGTACGATACACTTTCGTCATTGGGATAAAAAGGCTAACTCTTATTGTTACTGAAGCCATCGAAGAACTTCAATAAATTATCATGGAATGTGGGAGGGAAATACTAATCTTATAAAAACTGTTTCACTTTACGACTTCAGGATCCCAAAACCTCTGTTCTTTAAACTTAAATCTAAATTGGATCAGGAGATTGGAATAGCTTTGAGTGACTATCGATTATCTCTAGACTGTTTATTATGTCATACAAAAAGAATACATAGATATATTGTCCAGTTTTTCAACAGAAAATTGTGTGCGAAGCCGCGGGTAACTGCTAGTTTAAACCCTCCAACTGTTGTTCATCAAAATTTTGATAAACAACCCTTAGCGGATTGTTGTGTCGTCAAAATTTTGATGAACAAACATTCCCTTGCATAATCACTCATTACAGTATATTCCGGCAACGTATCGATTCGATTCATGCACCATTGGATTCGGGAAAAAAAAGCCTAAGGAGTACTATAGTTTTATTCCTCTTTATATTGTAGTTGCAACGTACCAAGTTCGTAGTTTGGAACGTAAAAGAAGACCGCCATGTTGGTCGATGCCGTCTGAGTTGTTGATGTGACGAGTTGTGTTTATTAGTAGTTTTTTATTTGTGTTTTTTTTGTGGTGTGTTTAGTGTGTGGTGAATTGTTAAATATTGCACTAGTGCAAATAAATATATTTTAGAATAAATAAATTTCTCGAAAATTTTTTCGCAAATGTTTTGAGTAATGACAAAATGAAACTTTTTTTTCGACTCTTCAAAAAAAAGTTATGGAATTTATTTTACTACTGCTGTATAGTTTACTTCATTCTGAGAAATAAAATATGCAATATAACATGTATTGAAGTAAAACTGTATTAGTAAAACTTTTATTAGCAAACTCTTAGATATACACCCTATTTTCACAATTTATGCGCATCGCTGCTTTTTGTTATATAGTCTTATTATAGTTTCGTAAATTTGTATAATGCTTATGTGTTTTCTGAAACTAGAATAAATTTGACACAAAATGGCTATCTCACTTTTATATTTTTCTTACTATAAACTTAGTTTGCTAGGTATGGTCCCCCCCCAAATAAAAAAAAAAATGTAAATTTTGAATTTCATGGAAAAAAATTTTTAGTAAACATTTTTTGAAGGCCAAATTTAAATACTAATATTATTATATGTTTAAATTCTGAACACAAAAATATATACTTCTATATGTATTACTTTTAATTTATATTTTTAATAAATTTTTTTTAAACCCTTGCACGAGGCTCGAAAACATGCCGCCACTACAGGAAAAAATGACCGCCAGTTGGAGGGTTAATATATATTGCGATTAGTGTCAATAATACAAGGGTCAACGTCCCGATCACCTGAGACGGGTATAATCGATTGAGCAGATTTAAAAGTCCAACTCCAGTTCAGTATGCAAGATATGGAGGTGCGGGGTGCAGGGGTAGATAAATCTATTCCACGCTAGAATGTCTCTGCCGACTAGACGGCTCGTTCTTGAGGGGAAGTGTAGTGCCTTTTTTATTGAGGCTGAACTAATAATCTATTATAAATTACTTATTATAGAGAGTGCATACTAACCTACAGTTCAAACAATGAGTGAGAGAGAATGAGAGGGCAGAGCAATAGAACAACAAAGTCATACATTAAGTTATATGAGTGACAATGAAATTAATTTACTTGCTTAAATTCACGATTAGCGGTCTGGTAGTTTTTTGTAATATCCGTCAAAGACCTATTCGTTACAACGAGTAAACATAAACAAGTTTTAGGCCTACATCACAATAAAATTGGCAAATGAACAAAGTTATTATTAATCCAGAGCGTGATTCTATAGCTTCCGGCTCGGAGGACCAAACAATGTAGTGTATAGAAAAGAAATAAACTGAATCAATCTGTTATTTAAGAATAATTATTTTTTTAACGTTCGGAAGACCAGTCAGGTCAGTCTTCTGCTTCCGACAATTTTAAAGGAGAAATTTGAGGATAGGAAATTTCATGGACTGTGCCAAAGAAGTCTCTCACCAAGGGAAGTTGTCTTTTTCGAGCACAATCACAAGAAGAGCCCCTGGATCAGGCATACGAAATCAGAGGACGACGAGACCAGAGAGAATTCAAGGAAGTATCCAGAGGTCCTTACTGCCGGATAGTCCAGGTTTGGGGCAGAACATACACTTTGGCACGCACAACGGGCTAAGGGATGAACAAGGGATAACAAAATAGGTGTAAAACAATAAAGGAGAGTGGTTAACTAAAGAGGGTAAGATATGATAATTAACATAGAAGTGAATGTGTACTCAGACACATAGATACAGGAGTAATGTAAGAGATGTAGACATTGCTACCATACCAGTAAAAAAGATGCCGCCCCACTGACAGCCAAGCGGCGCGAGCACAGTGATGGATTTAGAATTGGTATTTGAGTGACAACAGCTGATCTCTCTCGCTCGCTTATTGATGAAACTTAATATGCATAATTAAATAAAAATATTACCAAATACAATTAAAACTAAACACCTACCAATTATATACCTACAAATTAGTCTACTGAGAAGAGATTTGTGGACCATTATATACACAAATATAATTGATCAATTACTAGCTTACCACTATATATTCAACCATGACGTTATAGTTTTTTCCTTTAATTCGATAATATTACCTAAACTAAGGTAGAATGCTAACCTATTAGCTGATAAGATTAGATGTAGTATTGTGTAAGATAAGAAACTACAACAACCAGAAATGGTTATAAAAACATTTTTAAATTTATTCAACCAAACCACAAAACAAATATCTTCTAACAGTTATCGTATTTAAAAATTTACTCCGAAAAAACTCAACACGATTCGACAAAATCAGCGTATATGTGCAGAAGATCGGTCATAAAGAAATTTTTGAGGCACGCTTCGCATAACAAACAATTCACTACAGGAATAAACCTTTGTAGAAAAGAGTGACTTGGCACAGATAAAATCAATTTTCATAGGAATGGAAACCATCATTACGAACCATTTTCCATTATCACTCCTACTTGCACTCTCGAAAATGTTTGAATGGGATACTGTGCGACCAACTTACTCACTATCAGAAAGTAGCAATTCATATTTGTAATGGACATGGTCAATTTTTTTAATCAAAGCATCGATGCATTGCATGCTCTGAATGGTTGTTTCGCAGATATTTTCCAAAGAGTTTGACTGCGATAATGCCAACATTCTTTAAAAAAAAAACTTGAACCTTTTTCAATAAAAGAGCAAGTCATTGGTTGGCTTACTTTTTCAAATCGAAAACAATTCACAACAATTTCAAACCAGGCCACATTTAAAGTCAATTGTCTTTTTTCACCCAAAGAACAAAATATCACAAATAATAGTGTTCCGCAGGGTCGATCTGGGAACAGTTTTGTTGGGGCGTATATCAACGACATCCCGGATGCGGTGCCGGCATTTTCATGTTTGCGGACGATAAAATATTTTTTCCAAGACTAAATAACGTGAAAAGTCTAAAAATTAAGACCTCAACAAGATAATATCAATTGGCAAATTTTTTCTAACAACCAGTTAAGAACTGTGATAAAAAGGAGATTCTTCGACTCAAACCCAACAGAGAGTTAACTCCTATTTCAGTTCTTGAATCAAGTGTTGTATTGGGGAAGAAAGATTGAAATGTTTGATTCCGCAGATTTTTCTTTGAATTGGTTGGACAAACCGTCTTACACGGTTTACAACATCGAAAAACTGAAAAAAAATATCCTATGGGGATTTTGTTCTAAGGAGGACAAGTAAATTGAACAATGTACACCTGAGTTGATGTACTTTGATTGAATCATATATTGATTATTCAATAGCACTTTGCCTAGGTTTTAAGACCAACCTAAATACGATTATCGTATTACTAAAAAGCCTTTAGGGCAATTTTTCGTTTACTCCCATGGGAGCATTGCCAAGATCTACTTATGGAATTAGGTATACTGACGGTATCCTGCCTTTATGTATATGAGCTAGTCATGTATATCATACATTAGAATTTAACACACCACTCCCAAAGAACTCATGGCCATAACACTAGGCACAAAACTCAATATTCTAGGTACAAATGATTAGCTTTGTTCTAACATTAACCATTGTATGTAGATCTTAAGTTTATCATGCGATACCAAATGTTGTAACACAAGTAGCCAAACTGAACAAATTTAGACGTACACGATTTATATTATTTGGTGTACCATAATTTATATCATGTGAACTCTTTGCTATACCACTTAAAAATTGCAGTTCTTCCTGTAACGTCTTGACCTACCCTTACCCTAGTGCCCAAAACTGCGTGACCTGTCTAGTGTTTTGGGAACAGGGGCCTACAGAAAAGAAACCAAGTAACCAAGAATACAAAATCAACCGACTGTCTCGACTGACTTTCAGAACAACCGAGTGGCGAGTAATGCATTTAGGTTCGTCTTGCTATTCACTTGGTTGGTTTGTTTCACTGACTCACGGACTTTCATGGGGTTGTGCCGGTTGTCAACGAAATGTCAAAACAATATTGAGTATTGACACTATTTTAATATGGAAATCATGTGGTATTTCAATTTATTTATTTGTTGTAGCGTTAACGGTAACTGTATATGAAAACTGTACTGCTTTCTAAGAAATTGGTAAGATGTATTTTTTATTATCAATCTTAAATATAATAAGGTTAGGATTATGAACTTAACCAAAAAGAACGATCAGATTTAGATTCAAATTCTATGAGAGCTCCTACAATATCTTCTAGATAGATTTGTACCTTTCCTCAGAAACATTAACCCTTTTAGTGCCATGTCAAAAATTTAAATTATTTTCAAGAATGTCTCATATTTTCCACACAGTACTACTGTAGGATGCCAGACCTACTTCAGTCATTTGCAGTGTTTTACTATTTAAATTTGTTAAAATTACAAATATTGAGGTACCTATGCTCCTAATTTTTTTTGGGTAGGGTACGATAAGCTGACCCGGGTTTTTATATTGAAGAATGTAGTCGATACCTAATATTCACATCTCAAATCCTAGACTACCAATCAATATAAAAGTACCTATAGTCCTCAATAACAATCATATGTTATAAATTAAAATATGAATTTAATATTTACAGTGATCAAACAAATTATTATAACCAAAATTAGGAAAACTGAACACAACCATATTTGCTCCTTTCACAGTTACACTTGTTTCTTTCCCACAAATTTCACATAGCTTAATGGGTTTTTTCGGTACGAGTCCAACATGTTGAAGCCACGAAAAAACATGTTTTATCATCTTTTAAAGCAATGTCATGTAGGTAGCTTTCTAAAATTGACTGCCATTTTTAACAATCAAAATTACTTATGTAAAATTGAAATGTTACCCTACGTGTATTATTTTAAAGTATGTACAGCTATTGATATAGATTATTTAAGTTAATAGTTCAAAATAATTAATCAGTATCTATTGATTATACTGATGGTTATGATTAAGTAATTTCGTTTTCTAATTTCGATATAAAAATCCAGGTCCGCTTATTGTACCCTACCCTTTTTTTCCTTGAAAAGCAGAGAAATAAATTTCTTTCTTAAAAAGTATAAAACCAGAAATCAGAAAACTATTCAATTTCATCAAGAAAAGAATAGGTGTCAAAGTATTACAATATGAAAATAATTTACATTTACATGTCATGTTTTAATGAAAACTGTTTATTGAAGTCTTGAAACTCGTCAAGGGTGTAGATGGATCTGTCTTTGAGCCAATTTAGCAGTCTTCTTTTTAAGGTTTTGGAGTCACAATTTTTGAAGTCTTGAGGAAGTAAGTTGAACAGCTTTGCCCCAGCGTAGCAAGGTTTCTTGGAGAAAAGTGCTGTCCTGTGTATCGGTAGGGAGAAGAAGTCATTACTATGTCGCGTGTGATGTTCATGGACAGCACTCATTCTGGGCAAGTTCCCGCGTGAGGCTGCGTGATTGATGACCTCGATGATGTAGATGGACACCACTGTGAGAATTCCAAGAGACTTGAAGGCTTCTCTACAGCTATCCCGAGGTTGAAGACCAGCCATGACCCGAACAGCACGCTTCTGCGCAATAAGGACTCGTTCAAGGTTGTCCATTGTAGAGCCTCCCCAGAGGATTATCCCATAAAGAAGGTGGGATTCAAAGATGGCATGATATGCAGTTTTTGTTGCAGTTGATGTGGCTACTGCCTTGATTCTCTTCAATGCAAAAACTGTAGAATTGAGTCTAGAGCATAACTGATCTACATGATCTTTCCAGGAAAGACATTCGTCCAGTATAACACCCAAATGTTTGGTTGTCCCAACCCGTTGTAAGTCTGGAGGCTCAGTCAACTCATCTTTCAGCCTTCCCAGTGCTAGGAGTTTTGTCTTAGAGGAGAGTTAAAAACAAGATCATTGCTATCACAGTACTGTTGTGCCATGCTCACTGAAATATAGGTGTTAATATCTAAGAGCTCAGAAGAGTTACTGCCAGTCAACAGGACAGTGTCATCAGCAAACATGATTGGATAACATTGATTTTCGAGGTATTTTGGCAAATCTGAAGTGAAAAGTACAAACAAGACCGGGCCCAAAACCCGAACCTTGAGGGACACCTCGTTTTGAACCATTTGTGGTTTGGACCTTACAGTTCTCTCAAATCCACACTGCACTTGTTTTATCTCGACTATCTGTCATCTCTCGCTGAGATAACTTTGAAACCACCTCAGTGTGCTTCCCTCAAAGCCCACAGAGATTCGATCTTTTGAATTATTAATCTGTGGTCTAGGGGAGTTCAAACGCTTTGCTGAGGTCAAGAAAAACACTTTGTAACAGTGATTCCTTTCTCAAGGTTGTCTATAATTTGTTCTACTAGGTCAATTAGTGCACTTGTGGTTGATTTTCCGGATATGAAACCGTGTTGTCTTTCAGGTAGAAGGTTGTTGATATTTAAGTGATCCAAGAGCCTTACCAATACTATTTTTTCAATAATTTTAGAAATAGTTGGAACAAGAGATATGGGTCTGTAATTTTGAACCTCCTGTTTGTTTCCATTTTTGTGGAGAGGATACACTTCAGATGTTTTTAATTTTGTAGGAAATTCACCCTGAGACAGAGACTTATTAATGATGTTGGTAAGAGGCTTGCTAATCTTCATTAATACAAAACTTTATCATCTTAGAGTTAATACCATCAACCCCCGCAGACGATGTTGATTTCAGCGAAGAAACAATATTTAAGACCTCCTCATGTGACGCAAAGCGGCCAGTTGGCAAGTGTTTCTCCTTGAAAAGAGTTATTCAACTGAGCAACATGTGATCTTCGAGTGTTAGTATTGTGTAACAAATTCTCAGCTGCAGTGGCAAAAAAATGTATTGAAGTGTTCAGTTACTTTGTCAAGATCACTGTCCACCTCTCCTGAAATTTCCAGCCGCCAAGTGGTCACTGGGGTTTCCGTAGAGGATGATCTCTCGTGGTTGAATGATGCTCCAGATGGCTTTTGATTTGTTGTCGATCTAGTGATGAAGGTCTCATTTGCCTCTTGTCTTAAAGTCCTCAATTTCAGGTCGTAATCCTTCTTCCTTTGAAAGGCCAATTACTTTATCCTCTTCTCTTCCGCTTGACATAAAGCTTTCTTGAGCCTCAATGAAGCTTTTTCCTGAGCTCTATAGCATCTGGATGGTAGGTTTACTTGAGGCTTGGCTCCGGTTGGTTTTCTTTGAGACGTCTTAAGAGGACAGGGCAATGTCCAGAGCAGCTGAAAAAATGTGGCTATAAAGTTAGAGTAGGCACGTTCTGCACTGTTTTCTTGGTAGACTCTTTCGCATGATTGCAGTGCAAGCAGGCTTTTTCAGATGTGAAAGATTGTCTTCATTTAAGTGCCTTCTAGTTGAGGTTGAAGACTTTTTAAGGCGAGATGGAACTTCCAAAGAAACACAGCTGTCCAGTATGATCAGAAATGCCTGTATTTGTTACTTGAACTCTTACTTCATGAGGCTTTAGGTTTGGTAAACATAAAACAAGTTGTATGTTTAAATGGCTTATGTTATCTTAGGTTAAGTACCTTTAAAAATTAAAAAAAGGCTGCAGTATAATAAGCGGCCACCAACACAATTGAATAATATCAAATCTTTGATATTCACAACCATCCAAAGGACTGGAAGCAAATTGTCAGATCAAATAACGTAATATTTATTCCAAAGAACAATATGGTTTTAATAGTTTTCGAACTTATAAATTCATTTATAAAATTTAGAAATTAAAATTTGCAACACAATCGGATTATGATTGTCGATTTTACTAATTGACAGTATTAGATTTAGTGTGCGCTATAGATGTAGTTGACACTTCCACAGTGGCACTTTATTGAGTGAGACTAACTAGTATCAATGTGATTCTAGTGTGACATAAGGCGTCTGCTGCAGTCAATATTATGTTAAATTATACCTTAAGGTGCTTATCACACTAGAAGAATATCAATTAAAATTCTCAAAATGTATTGTTCCAGATTATTAAATTTTAATGAGTTTTTTAAACTAGAAATGGATAGATAGTGTTTATTTCTTGTACTAATGGAGTGAATTTTGTTATGTTGAATCTAATATCAACATTTTTAACAGGGAAGCCACAAAAGTTTATTTCAATATTTCGACAAATCTTAATGAAAGGTAACAGCTGAAAACATGAGCACACCAAATGAAAAAGAAGAAACTGAAGATGACCTGACTGAAAATGGATCTCCTGGGAAGAAAGGCGAACTAAACCTCAGTTTAGCTCCATACGTTTTGTTGGCAGCACTGAGAGTGGTACTGACGTTGGTACCACAAACAGGTTATGTGCAGCCAGATGAATACTTCCAGTCTATCGAAATTGTAACAGGTAAGTCGCAATCTATACTATATACTCACTATGTATGTATTAACTGAAAACATTATGTTGATTCTATTATTATGTCAATAGCATTGGCTTTGACTAGGTAAATAAATAACTCTGGCTATGCCATTTGTATGTTATTAAACAGATTTATTAGATTCTTTTATAGAATGATAATAAGCCCTACTTTTGCAAATATTATGTGAAATTCAAAAATGGTCAATTACGTCAGTTATAGTCAAGAGATAGGTAAAACCAACGAATGAAATGATGCACAGAAGAATGAGTTAATGTTCTTTCACGCTCAGCTATCACGTATTGCAGCTGTTAGTTCAGTCCGTATTCATTCAATCTTCAATCCAACAATATATAATAATCACAAATATTTTGATACACAAAATCAGGTAGAGCTTATGCCATGTCTTTTCAATAAAATGAAATTACGTACTAACAACTTATTTTTAAAAATAACGGTGCATAAGATATTGTACAGTACACTTCATTTCACTAAACGTTTATAAAATAATAGTTCTTAAATTATTGTGTTGAACAATTTTTTAAAATCTAAATTTACTTGTTTACTACTTAATACTAGTTTACAAATATTTTATGAATTATATTAGGCCTTATTTAGGAAAAGGCATGTTGTAAACTTCCAAGCTTTTAAGCTTGGTTTTAAATCTGAACTAGAGTTCAGATTCTACAGAAAGAGTTCAGTACACAGTCAGTTACAGTTGTTCTGTTCTAGAGCTCTGTTAGAACAGATCATTTTGATTCCATGCAAAAACCAACTGTGCTTTAAAAAGATTTACAGAGCATGACTGCAATCTTTGCAGTAAAAAAGGCGTTGCTGCCACTATTTTGTGCTTTAATATTGACCCATTTCACTTCTTTCGTGTGCGCTACATAAGCCCTAGCTTAAAGATGTTTGTTATACACAGTATTGGGATGTTCATCGATAATATTACGTAATGAAATTAAACCTAGCATCACACTAGCTTAAAGTGGCATTAAGTGATTGGTAATAAAGTAATCACTTAATTACACCTTATTCACTTATTAATAACCATTCTACATAATAATCAATCCAAATTAATAAGTCCACAATAACACCTGTACTTGGGTCAAACTATTATTAAAAGATTTTCTTTTGCAGCATGCTTTCTATTCACTAGATGAATTACATTCATTAGGACAGTCAGTATAACTCATAAGCAAACGGTAGTGTTTTTAAGGTTTTCTTACAATTAATTTTATTATATATCATATGGGGGTTTACAGTATGAAGAAACATTGTTAATAATAGTTTTATTGTACTTGACACTATTTATTTTATATTTATACATTGTAAATAAAGACTTTTTGATTTGATTTGAGTAATCTTGACTATAAATAACAGCTTTTCGGTTTTATAAGTTACTAGAACATAACTGATCTATTTATTCAAACACAATGTTGTGTTTAATGTTGTTTAATAATTAATTATTAAACACAACTGGAGATTACATATATTTCAGAGGATATAAGTAATTTTTATTGAGTTATTAAAACCGATTTTTAATGTTACCCCATAAATTATTTATGCGCCAGCTTTTCAGTGGTTAACAAGTTTCTCTCTCTCAGAGTTCGGTTCATTGTGCAAATGAAATAAATGTTAAGTTGGCATGCTGAACCACTGAACCGTAAATTATTTTAAAACAAACCTTGAATATTTTAACATAGATTAGCTTTGTTTAGGTAACCGTTATTAATACCTGTTTTTGTGCTTGAAATTAAATAGAAAATTCTTAAACTGAATGAATGATAATATATTATGTTGTGTATATATTAACTAAGATTTAAATTTAAATTTAAAACTCTTATAAAGTATTTCAAGATTCATAAAAAATGTTTCTACACTCCAAATAAAAAAAAATTACTTTAAGACATAACCTTTTTTAATATTTAAGCACAGTATCCAAAACAGCTTATAACAAAACATGTTTTAAATTGAGTGCAACTAACATCGGATTAATGATTTGTTAGTTTATTTGGCTTGAAACATTTTAAAATTAAATAGTGAATATATTAACTTCAAAAACATCGTGTTATTGACTATTTTAGTATAGCTATTAATTGTGTTGTGTGAACAGTGCAAAATAAATAAACAAATGTTACATGTTGGAAAATATTCAGGTATGATCAGAACTATAAATAATCAAAATTAATACAAAATTATGGTTTTTGTAATAAATTACTATTTATTTCAAGGCTTACGCTAACATAATGCTTTACTTGTTAAACAGAAGACATATTCGATGTTGAAGCTTCAAGGCCGTGGGAGTTCAATGTGACCAAGCCGATCAGAAGTGCAGCCTTGCCTTACTTGTACGCTGGACTTCCGCTGTTTGTACTCAAGTGTGTGGCCCCCTTCATAAAGTTGTGGTTCGAGTACGACATGGTCACACCTTACTTCTTAGTCGTCATACCACGACTGACTTGTTGTCTGTTGTCGTTCCTGAACGATTTGTGCCTCTTTAAGTAAGTACTGATTTGTGTTTGTCCTTGTGATTGCTCGCTTAAAACCTGTTGGCATGTACCCTAACAAGTAGGCTAATAAATCTCCTAGTTGTGTTTTTTCATTAACAAAAGATACTTGATTTTCATATTGTATGTTTGAAGAGTAAAAATAGCCTGGTGATGTATTATTCAACATGTTTTAAACTGTACTGTGACTAACCTCAATGGCATATTGCAATTCCGTTCTGGATACCATACAAGAACAGGATTTATTTTGCACAGATAATTGGCTTCCCCAGGAGGGTTCACTTCTGGCTGATTTATACCTTCCAGTTGAACCTATACTGGATACAACAAAACCGATGTATCACTTAAATCTGGGCAACCGAATGGATGTTCAGGAGCGGCACATCACTAATTGCAAATGTCGAGATATTGGAGTGCAAGGCTAGATCGATAGGTTTAGTCTACTGCGGGAGATGCCTGTTGGAGTTGGTGAGGCTCCCCAAGTGTTAAGGGCTGTTGCTAGCTTAGACATAAGGGTATGTCACTCCCTGCCTGATTTGTGTTGAAACTCCACAAATTTTGTTTTAATAATATTGACTACTATTTCTAAATTTTTCCAATTGCTCCAAGAGCTTTCAATAATAATTGATATCTTGGTTATGGCACTCAAAGGGTTAAATTCTTATTTTAAGGGGGATGGACGTTTAGAAGCGTAGTAAACATGATGCATTTAAGTGCTGCAGAAGCGATAAGTGAGGGAACATTGTTGGAGCAACATTGTAGGTGAGCCATCTGCGTACCCAAGACATTAAGTCTTGGCTGTGTGGTCTAAGACTCATCTTGAACGCGGAGTTAGCCTTAGGAGTCATGGGTTTTATTCCTGCATCTGATATTAGGGATTTTTACAATCTGGAGAGAGCTACTGTTCTGTGGTAAAGCCGGTGGGAGGGCCCACCTTAAATTAAAGGTGGTTGGCTTGGGTGGAAGTTATGGAGTTCAGTGTATTCTTAACCCAGGATCAGTGTATAAGTGTACCAGAGCCAAAAACACTTGTTGCATTTTTTATCTTACTATTGAAAAACTAACCACTCAATTTGTGTATTTTATGTGTTGCAAAACATGTATTATTAAATCATAACCATAATAATAGATTTTAAGAGTTTAACTCTCAAACTGGCAGTCATGGTTTCCTCATATGGCAGACCATTTTTGGCGTTTTGTACCCGTACTTTAAAAATGTTCTAAAAAATTTATTTGTACTATAACTCTATATTTTTAATACATTATATTTTACAGGTGAATGTGAAGATAGTTATGGTATAAAAACATGCAAAAACCAATACAAAAAATATTAATACACTAAAAAAAAGTATTTTAAGTGGTGGGACTGCACTTGGTAAAGTGTGATAATGGAATAAATATTAGAATCTGAGATACCCAATTTATTGTTAATTTTATATAGTTTCAGAAAATATATAATAATTTCCAGGTTCTCCTGAAGAAAACATAAAATGTTTTGTAAAAACCATAAATAGTACAAGAAAGGCTAAATTTGTTACTATGGATACAATTATTTTAAAAAATTTACAAAAAATATAATTCTTACACTTTTATCCAAAATATATAGACATATATGGGCTAAAAATAAATGAATTTATAACCAATTTCTAAATTTTACTTTTTTTAGTTTTGAAAAGTGGTGGGACGTACCTAAAGTTGTTACTATGGGTATACAATCATTTTCAGAAATGATTTTAAGTGGAAATATTTCACAGAAAATTTTAGAATATTGGCTTAGTTTGGGGTTCCATAAAAAAGCATTAACCCGTCATCAGTCGCATGTCGGTCATTTTGACCGGCGCCCTCCATTTTCATTCACTAAACAATGAGTTGTAGTCAGATCGGTTTTCTCCCGCCATGACTTTGTTGGTGGGGATATACACAATGCAGGGGTGGGGGTGGCAGCAAAGCAGTTTGAGTCGGAGCGACCTTGAGAGTGGGCAAACAGTGCGTCTGTCGTTTTGACCGAGTGCGACTAACGGTGTGACGGTGAATCTTGACATTGTTCGGTCCTTTTGATTGAGTGCGACTAACGGTGTGACGGTGAATCTTGACATTGTTACGGTCCTTTTTGACTGAGTGCAACTAACGGTGTGGTGGTGTTTTTTTATATTAAATTGTTATTTCTTTTATACATTTTACTAAGTTACCTATCCACAATGGAGCTAAACGAAGAAGAAAGAATCGCAGCTCTCCTGCTTAGTGTTGAGCGGGAAGAAAGACAAAGAAATGTTTGAACTTCAGCAAATAATTTGTAGACAACTATTTCAAGATGTCCAGGATGATGTCATTATATAGAAATGATGACGAGGAAGTTGACGTTGTACATGATACTGATTCGGAGGAATCAGTCAGTTCTTTTTCTGAGACAACACGCCAGATACTGCCCATCATCCCCACTTCCACCACGTGGAAAAGCAATAGGACTACTTCGAGGAGCAGTCTTAGGTATACCTGGAAGAGGATTAGGTGTATTTAGAAGACCAGCGGGGTCCAATTCTGCGGAAGGAGCAGCGGGTCCATCTGGGAAACGAGCACCCGGTCCATCTACCGGTAGGAGCAGCGAGTCTCTCTGCGGAAGGAGCAGCGGGTCCATCTGCGGGAACGAGCACCCGGTCCATCTCCAGTAGGAGCAGCGGGTCTCTCTCTGCGGAAGTAGCAGCGGGTCCATCTGTGGAACGAGCACCCGGTCCATCTCCGGTAGGAGCAGTGGGTCTCTCTGCGGAAGTAGCAGCGGGTCCATCTGTGGAGACGAGCACACCCGGTTCCATCTCCGTAGGAGCAGTGGGTCTCTCTGCGGAAGTAGCAGCGGGTCCATCTGTGGAACGAGCACCCGGTCCATCTCCGGTAGGAGCAGTGGGTCTCTCTGCGGAAGTAGCAGCGGGTCCATCTGTGGAACGAGCACCCGGTCCATCTCCGGTAGGAGCAGTGGGTCTCTTCTGCGGAAGTAGCCAGCGGGGTCCATCTGTGGAACGAGCACCCCGGTCCATCTCCGGTAGGAGCAGTGGGTCTCTCTGCGGAAGTAGCAGCGGGTCCATCTGTGGAACGAGCACCCGGTCCATCTCCGGTAGGAGCAGTGGGTCTCTCTGCGGAAGGAGCAGCAGGGAGGGGAAAGAAGATCAGCAATAGGTCAACTACGAGGAGCGACAGCTAATCACAAGGTGGAGAGGGGGGCCTACAGCAAGGGGGAGTGCCAGCTTATCGAGGTCGAAGAAATAGCAGCTCCAGAATACACAGCTGACGGAAAGAAATATCTAGGTAAGGATTCAATTTACTATATGGGATAAAGATTTATCTGAAATAAGAAGAGCACCTCAAGGTCGAGCTCGACTACATAATGTAGTTATAAGGCTTCCAGGACCCAAGGGAGACGCTTGTAACATTAGGTCCACCTTCAGATGCCTTTGCTTTATTCTTACCATATCAAGAACTTGAACAAATAGTATTAAATACTAATAAATGGATTCAGGCAGCCCCAAGAAAACTATGAGCGTGAACGTGACGCCTTACCTACAACTCTTACCGAACTTAAATCTTTGTTAGGTTTGCTCATTTATGATGGTGTTATGAAGTCATATCACATCAAAATATAAGTCATTTATGGAGTACTGATGGCACTGGCATTGACATATTTCGTAGCGTAATGAACCAAAGGCGTTTGCATTTTTGCTCAGAGCATTGCGTTTTGACAATCCGACGATCGAGAAGAAAGATTGGCGGTCGATAACCTAGCTAATAATAAGGCCATTGTTCGATCCATTCGTCGAAAGATGTCAAAATGCTTACACACCAAGTGAGTATTTAACTCTTGATGAAATGTTGGATTCATTTAGAGGTGGATGATACTTCAAGCAGTATATGCCAAAAAAACCTGCCAAATATGGCATAAAAATATTTGCATTATGCTGTGCCAAAACATTTTATACAGTCAAATTAGAGATTTACCCAGCAGTACAGCCGCCTGGTCCATAATAGACAAAGCAATAGAGTAATGGATGTAGTCGAGAGGATGATTCAGCCAGTTGCTGGAACTGGTAGAAACATAACCATGGATAATTGGTTTATGTCTGTGCCGATGGCTGACCGTCTTAGAGATTATCCATCGTTGACAGTAGTTGGAACAATTCGTAAAGATAAACCCCAACTTCCACTACTGTTCAATACTTTACAAGATCGACCAGTACGAAGTAGTATATTTGCTTTCAGACCAAACTGCACTGTTGTGTCTTACGTACCAAGTAAGAAAAAAGAATCGTCACGTTACTGTCCACAATGCATGCATCTGACGCCATTGATCCGGACAGTGGCGAAGCTCAAAAACCTGAAATTTTGACATTCTATAACTTGACCAAAGGGGGGTGTAGACGTAGTAGACGAGATTGAAAAACACGTTATTCAATCTCCCCAAATCAGCAGACGATGGCCACTTACAGTTTTTTTCTCAATTTTAAACATAAGTGGCATAAATGCCTACATTGTTTATAAGGCTGTTACCAAAGACAACGTCAGTAGAAAGAATGTTTCTACAAAATCTAGCTTGGAGTCTCTGTGCAGAACAAATGAGGGTAAGAGTTCAGATATTTTCAATGCCACAGAATATCAAAACCAAGATAAGAGAATTATTTGAAATCCGAGGTGATGCTCTTCCAGCACAAGCTGTGCAGCGGCAGGGACAGGCAGTGGATGGAGTTGGCCGTTGCTACATGTGTGGCACAAAAAAAAAGCCGAAGAACCAAAACACGATGTGTAAAATGTGGAGGACTTTGTTTGTAGAGAACACACCAATCCGTTGTGTGCGCAGTGTGCAGGACCAGAACGTCGGCCAAGACAAGAAAGTGACAGTGACTAATCCGCTTCAGAACAAGCTTTTGATGATAACTACTATTTCTTTATAAAATATTGTTGTTTTTAATTTACTAATAAAGTAGCTAGAATTAGAATATTATTTCCATAAATTTCTCCATATAGTAGAATTTTATAATTTTATAATAATGTATTGTCTTATTTACAGAGTAATGTATTTTTTCAATTTTGAACAAGTAGAAATTTATATTTGACTTCAAAATGTGTATTATACAGCTAATATGATGTTTTATAATAATTAACAACCATATAACAATATAATAAATTAAAGTTTTTACTCGAAAAAATTACTTGCTTGTCTTTAATATTCACATTTTTAAATTTCGGTCAAAAAGACCGAGTGCGACTAACGGCGTTGCACAAGCCAGTGCGACTGATGACGGGTTAAGGGAAACCTAGGTGTCACTTTCAAGGCCTTGCTTGTTTGAGTCTGACAGGTCAACAATGTCTGTAATGTTAAAAATCAGCAACATATTGGGACATTATTGAAATGAGAGTTTAAAACAAAGCTGTAACAAGCTATAGACCAACATAATAAACCATACCCATGATATATCACTAATATTGTAGCTCCCAAACACTTTCACTGCACTGCACAATAGCCTAGATCAGGCAGGGGTTCTCAACCTGGGGGTGCAGTGAACTTCACAATAGCCTAGATTGACCTAGGCTTACTAATTACAACATATCACATATAAAACCATGAAATTACAAAAAGAAAACTATATATCAATTTAAAAAGATCCAAAGTAAATTTGTTTTATAAGTAATTAAGACTATCTTGTGAAATAAGAACCTTTTATGACTAAATCTAAAGACCAAAACAGACAAGACACCTGCTTCAAAATGGCTAGATGGAGACCGTTCTAGCATGTTTATTACTTCAATGTGACATCACTGTTGTCAAAACAGCAAAAAAAATTTCACCATTTAAATCAGCGATTCTTTCTGTTTGAATTGGTATATAAATAGTCGTGGTAGTGTTGACTTATGTTTTATATGAACTGTCGAAACGGTTGCATGTCAGATCCATTATAATGTCAATTGCCACTTGAGAATCGATTCAGATCGATATTGTGATGTCAATTGTCAGTTCCATGGTTAAGGAACCATTTAAACCATACCTAGCATTTTAGAAAAAATGACCAGTAGTTAGAGGTGAATGGTTTTGATTATTTTATTGCTTAGGATTTACATTCCAAACAAGTGTTTGTTCATATTCAGTTAGCTGTTCGTTGTTTTAGCTTGTCACATATTTATATTTGTTTGCTAATGTTACTGTGTTTGATTATGTGTTGTAGCATGAATATTATTAAAATTTACTTGAAATTTGTATATACAGTAAACTTCTGTTAATCCGGCTCTGTCAGGACTGGCGCATGCCGAATTATCAAATGTGCCGGATTATTGGATATATATCAGAGAAATAATGTAGGCATTATAAATAAACAAACATTCACAGTAAAACAAGTTTTTATTAATCTAATATAACTTTCAGGTAGTCCTTGTTATATGTGGATCTATAAGATCTATTTTTTTAACAGTCTATTTACTGTGCGTAGTTTACGCATTATAATGATTGGGTGGAACACAATCAAGGTCGAGGGCGCATTCATCCCGGTTCATCACATCCTCGTACCGTACTGCTACTACCAGCCTCTCTAGACAGTGCTTGCCTGTCTCAGAAGGCAGTGCGACAGAAGTCAGTCGTTTAGAGTCGTCCTTCCATCACAAACCTGTGCTGAGCACATTAACTGTGAAATTGACCTACCTTTACTAGACTCAATTGAATTGATACGAAAGTGCAACAGGCTGACAGCCGACGGCCATGGTCAGTAACGTGACTCGAGTCTAATCAATATCATCCCAAGTCGGCCAAATATGACGCCTAGCCTTTTCTCCACGCCTACCTAAACGCTGTGTCCACCATGAACGGGAAAAAACATTGTTGTGTAGTAAATTGAAAAAGTAACTCTTATTAAACTCCTAAAGTATCTAAGAGAGAACCAAATACTAACTGACAAGCAGCATGGATTCATCTCTGAAAAATCTACCACAACTACAATTATTGACCTAGCTGAATATATAATTGACAATATGCAGATCAGCAACACTATCACCAGCTTATACCTTGATCTCAGTAAAGCCTTTGATTGCCTTGGACATGAACTCATATTGACTAAACTTCAAAATGTGGGTATTAGACAAACAGCACTCAGTTGGTTTGAAAGCTATCTCAAAGGACGAAAGCAAATATTGGAACTAAAGGAAACAACCAAGGGACTCACACAATCACTACAATCTCACCCCCTACCAGTGAGAGGAGGAGTTCCACAAGGCTCGGTCCTTGGACCAGTTTTGTTTATTTTATTTATAAATGACTTTTCCAGAACACTTGAGAGAATATTGTCAAATGATCACGTACGCAGACGACACAGTTCTGCTTGCAGCAAATAGAAATACTGAACAACTGGAAATTAACACATACATAGCTTTCAACATGGCTCAAGAATATACAATGAGAAACGACCTCGTTCTCAATGAGAAAATACAAAACAAATGACTCTAGGCAGTAAAAAGGCCCTTGTAACTGAACTACCAAATATCCAAGCAGCTGATGAAGTTAAACATCTTAGCATAATACTTGACGAGAACATGCGCTGGAAAAACCATATAGACAGCCTCTGCCTAAAGCTTAACTCAGCATTGTTTGCATTAAAGAGAACCAAGACAACTAGTACTCATGAAGCCACGAGAACAGCATATCATGCGTTATTCGAAAGCCACCTGCGTTATTGAATAGCAGTCTGGGGTGCTTCTTCAGCTGGCTATCTCCACAGAGTTCTGGTGATGCAGAAAAAAGCAATAAGGTTAATGGCTGGAATAGGACCTAGAGAGAGCTGCAGAAACATCTTCAAAAACTGGAAAATATTGACAGTAACATCCATTTACATCATAGAAACCATACTTTACTGCATAACTAAGAATCCTCCAAAACAAAGAGATCTCCACGGCCACTACACTAGACAAGCAGGGGATTACACTCTACCAGTCCATAGAACAGCATTGTACGAGAAAAAAACCATCATATGCTGGAATGAAACTGTTCAACAAGCTACCAGATCATCTGAAAGACAACCCAAGAGCTATAAAGAGAACCTTACGGTGTTGGCTGCAAGACCACGCATACTACACGCTCGGTGAGTTCTTCTCATGGAATGATGAATTTTAAATAGACCTCTCATTTAATAATACAATTCACTTTTAAAAACTGTTTGACTCTGTAACATGTCTTGATGATGTTGTTAATAAAGCATATTGTCTATTGTGTATTGTCTAAATGATTAATGTGCCGTTACTTTACATGTTACTTTTTTAATATCGAACTATAAGATGCCGGATTAAACTGGATTACTGTATTCTAAAGTTTAATATTTTCTAATTACAAAAATACTAGTTAATTATTTAATGCCTTCTTTTAGAATAACACAATTAAGGTGTTTTTAATGTAACTAAATTTATAAATAGTTTAAAACCATGTTTCTGTACTCAAAACGTAATGTCATAATGTCAGATAGTCAGGCAGCTCTTAAAGCTCTTGACTCCAACAGCATTTCATCCAAGCTTGTGTGGGAGTGCTTCGACACTCTCTGCAAGCTTGGATCACGCAACTTTGTACGTCTTGGTTGGGTACCGAGCCATACAGGCATAGGTGGCAACGAATGCGCTGATGAGCTTGCCAAAAGCGGAGCAAGCATGCCATACACTGGTCCAGAACCGAGTTGTGGTATAAGCAAGTCAGCTGCTTACCAAAGTATAAATAAATGGCCCAAGAAGACACACCGCTTGCGGTGGCAGAGTCACCAAGGACAAGCACTCTGCAAAAGACTGCTTACTGACTAGCTCCGGCTTCACCAGATAGCTGATGGGGCTGGGCAGGGATCAGGTTAAGCAAGTGATTGCCTTGATCACTGGACACGGCCACTTCAGGAAGCACCTAAACACTCTAGGTTTACGAAATGAGGACTTGGAGTGCAGACTCTGCAATAAGTCTGAAGAGACTGCAAAACACATAATACTGGACTGTGAGAGACTGGGAGCAAGGAGAAGGGCTCTTTTCGGTGATAAACAACCAGGCGACGAACCAGATGCTAGTATCGGGGAAAAGCTTGTTAGCCTAATTAAGGGCACAAAGATAGGCTTACCCCTCTAACATCAAAGGGGCATACAATAAGCTCAGGTTGACGTGTGAGGATCTCTGAATCCACCCCAATATCCCAACGCAAAAAAAAAAAAAAAAAAAAAAAAAAAAAAAAAAAACGTATTTGAATTATAGATTACGGTTATTGACTGTAACAAGGCCCTATGTGGTTCTAGTGTATGACACTTGTATGTTTACAGACACCATTAATATTAATTACATATTAATTACAGACACTCACAAGTTTTGGCACTATTGATGTATATTGCACATTTTGTTTCAGGATTTGCAATATTTATGGACAGAACTATAGAGCAAGACTATTGACTCTAGCAAGTTCCTACGTGCTGCTAGTGTACGGCACTCGCACATTCTCAAACACCATCGAGATGACTCTTACATCGGTTTTGATTTATTTTGTTGCAGACTGTATGCATAGATCTGATCAGGTAATTGGTTTTGGCACATTTTATCAACATTTTGATTCAGAATAATTATTGTTACACAAACTCTAAATTTTCTCTCTAATTTTTAGACTAATTAGCCTACATGTTTTAGGCATGATACCAAGGATATTCAGACAAATTATATGTAGTTTTCATTGGAGAGTTTTGCATCTCATCTCTCTACACCAGCCTTCATGAAAAGTCGTTTATTGCCAACAGTATACCTTTATTTTTATCAGTGTCTGATCCTGCAGTTTAGGTAAGATCAAGTTGATACCGCTACTATCGCTTTTTTAATTCCACAAAGCAGTTGTTTTCTCTTTTATCCTCTTTTAAAAAAATTTTTAGAAAGCTTCCATATTTTGGATTTTTTGGCAGGATCAAATCATCTCTTTTTTAGAAAGGATATTCATCAGTGGTGGAGTGTAATCTGAGAGTATCATTGGCAAGTCAGGAGTGCTTCAAGGCTCTAACTTGGGACCTTAGTTTTTTATGATTAATATAGTGATATTAAGATTTGTCGACTGGTAGTTGGAGTAAGAGACCATTTAGCTCTGCAATCAACTATTGTTTCTGCTGTAGGGTGAGCTAAAATGAACCGCATACTTCTGAACTACAGCAAATGGTAGAAGGTATTTTTACTTGTAAAACTCATCTTTTTGTTTTTATGTGAGATGTTGAGCAGTAGGGTAAAGAGTAAGTACTTCATGCCGGTACTAATTGTTCGCAAAAGGTTTATTGAACATTAGGCCTAAGCATTATTTTAAAATTTAGAAGTCTCGTTGAAATGGATAGATAAATTTTCATCTAAAAGCATTAATTTGTCTGTGCCAACGTCACCTGCAATGGTAGAATAGGGTTACAAAGGTGCTGTGATCAATCTTATGCATTAAGAAAATACTTTTTGTGGATAATTAGGGAAATTTTAGAGCTGGTTAGATTACATTCACATTGCAAGAAGGTTCAACTTCCTGCTCTTTCAGCTCATTATGCTTGCTTTTGATGTCAGTGACAAATATAAGTCTAAGAGCTAAGGATTATACTTCTCATATGAGAGACCTGTTGTATATATTTTGGAGTAATTCATGTAGTAGCACTGCAAATATAATTTAGATTTGTTTAATGATGACTTTGGCAAGTTTTTAAGGAACGTGAGTTATGATTATGTCACCTAAGATAGTATATAAGCTGTGATTTTTAAAATTCGGTGTAAGACAACTATTTTAAAGTATAAAGTTTTATTTGATTTATCACCATGTATAATATTTGTATTGAAATCCCTACAAACAATCGGGTATGCATGCATTTAAGGGTTACTTTAGTGAGTTTATCATCCATGAAAAAAAGGGAGATCTGAACCAAATTCGTAATTTTTATGTTTGATAAATCATATAATATCAAGGGATTTTTAATTTTCTGTGGTTGTATTAGTATCATACACAGCGCATTAAAAAAAATATTCTCTGGATAGGTCACACAGTTCATGAACCAAGTCAACTGGAGTACTATTTCTGACCAAGATGAGTAAACCACCTTGAATTATCTTTTCTAGTGAAGAAAGAAACAGGATTATATCTGTGAATAATAAGAGTATATCACTATTACTCAACCAATCTTTTAAAGAAGGTAACATGTTTGGAACATTTATTTTAAGCTTCGACTGAAAAATAAATTGGTGAGATGAGATTTTCATTGGAGTGCTTCAAGGCTTCAACTTGGGATCTTTGTTTTTTTTTATATTACTTTAGAACTAGAAGGGTCACTTAGAAGTAACCACTGTAGAGTGCATCATGGGTAGAGCTTAAATAACCAAAAGATTAGAAACACTAGATTTTGGACCTTATTTCACTACTTACGGGAATTTCGATACTTCTAAAAACCTGTGGCATGTTTACTGGGGTGTAGACACGTATGGTATTATTGTGCTGGCGTTTGGGGAAAATTTCTTCAAACAGAAACCTTACAGCAGGTTAAAAAGGAAGCTGTGGAATTTTCTATTTGTTCAGGCTGTTTGATGTTTTCCCAGAATCACTGAAAATTAAAAAAGTAATCCTATGCAACAGTTTTAATAATGTTCTACGTAGGAGTTTTCCATCCTGTGATCATTGCACTATCTGTATGTCCAGTTTGTGATCATCATAATATATTTTTCCTTTCCATAATAAGAAAATGAACTTAGTCCATTAACAGTGAATGTTTTTCTGCCGTTTATTATATCCTTTGTCACATTATCCAACATTAATGGTTTTATATTGCATTTAACCCTGTTATTGTCAGTGTGATGTGTTGTGCGTATGTATGTTATTGTGTTATGTAAGAAGCTGCTCGGTCTACATGTACTAGTTTACTACTCTCAGACATGATTAACCCTGGAGCTAGCAGTCATTTTTTTTCCTCAGATAGCAGCCATTTTTTGTACCCGTGTTTGTGTTTTGTACCCGTACTTCAATATTTTGTAAAAAATACATTTTTACTATGTGTAATACATTATTTTTCAGGAGATAATGCATTATAAATAATAGGGAGATAATTATGGTATAGGCCTAACAACATTATGCATAAACCATTAAAAAATATGACTAACCAAAAAGTTTGTGTTTTAATTGTTTTTTAGATGGTGGGACTGCACCTGATAAAATATAATAAATATTAGAATCTGAGATAGCTAATGTATTTTTTCATTTTATCTAGTTTCAGAAAATATATAATGGTATCTAGGTTCGCTTTGAAGAAAAATGGAATATATTGTAAAAAACAAAAAGTACATAAAAGGCTAAATTTGTTACTATGACTACGATTATTACAAAAATATAATTCTTACACTCAATATTTCCAAAATATACCAAAATTTAGAGAATTATATTTATAATATTACAAAAACAATAAATTAATTAATAACCGAATTCCTAAATTTTATTTTTTTATATTTTAAAAGTGGTGGGAAGTACCTAAATGTTTTACCTTAATCTCATGAAATAAATATTTTTTGTGTCTAGGTCTAAATCTAAAGACAAAAACGACAGACTCCTGCTCCAAAATGCTAGATAACGACGATTGTTCTGGCAAGTTTATGATGTCACTGTAACATCAATGTTGCTAAAAGAGCAAAAAAAAAGCTTTATCATTGAAATCAGCAACTCATTCTGTTTGAAATGGTACAAATTAGCGGTGGTAGTGTTGACTTATGTACTATATGAACTGTCAAAACATATATATATATGTGTGTGTGTGTGTGTGCGCGCGCGCACGCGCGCGTGTGTGTGTGTCAGATTGACATTATAATGTCAATTGCCAGTTCCAAGGTTAAAATAAATCTAAACACTCTGGTGCTTGTTTAAGTTTTCCATAACACAATGTCAGTAAATTAATTGTTATCTTGTTATAATTTTTAGTTACAATTAACAACACTTTATTTTAAAATGTTGAAAATTTGTTATTTTATATAAATTTAACATGCTAGTTTATTTTAGCAGCAAAAACTAGTATATTAAGGTTGAAGAATGGTTTAATTTGTTGTTTAATATAAAATATTTTAATAACAACAATATTCTAATAACAAACAGTAACACACTGATTCCTTTTATTATATTTCAGATAGTAAATACTAATTGAAATTTACAGATAGAGCCTATGTGTATCATATCAATTTCAAATAGTACTTATTATTTAATTAACACTATATGTATATTTGCTCCTACTTTGTTGCTAACCACACAGCAATTACAGTGCAACTCGTGTAATATAAATACACTGTAAATGGCCACTCAAAGTGGCCTTCAAAAAGTGGTCAGAGTCTCAACCTGTTAACTTTCTAATTGAGAAACCCCTACACATAACGTAGGTATGGTGGGAAGGGTTGATTCAATGTGAATGTTGAGTTTAGCTCCAGTCCACCTTCCTCTTAGTGCAGCGTCTGGAATCTGACACTGTCACAGACTTGACTCCTGAAATCTGGAGTCGTGTTCATCTGAAGAGATTGACAAAGAAATTCAAAGTGAACTCTTTACGTCGTTTCGACATCAGAGACACGTAGACTACAAAATACAGTATAATTTAGGTGAAGAGGTATTTTCATTGTTATATCACTTGCACAAATGAGAAATGTCAAAATGATGTTGAGAATTCATTTTGAGCTTCTTTGTCGCTTTTTTTATCTCTTCAGATGAGCAGGTTCTAGATGTTGCACTAAGAGGAAGGTAAACTAAAATACCTACTTTTATTTAGATTGTTCGTAGCAAGAATCATGTAAACCAAAGTAAGTTCTTTCATACATGTATAGATTCTTTGTGTGATTAGTTTATTGTATTGTTGAATAATACATATAGCAGAATATAGATGATATAGAGATTTCAGTGTTGTATTTTCAGTATATTTGTTATCTTTGTTCATTTAAATAAAATTTCTATGTACTAATACAGTTAACCCATTGGGGAATTTGCCTGAGCGGCACTCGTTGTGCTCTTTCTCTTCATGAAAGAAAAGATCGTTTCTTAGACGCTAACGATCACGTATTTGTTTGTTTTTCTGCTAGATCGCAGTTTTGTGCCCTCGTGCATCCTTATAAGCAATTATTCTGTTTCGATTTGTTATGTTTGCACACTGGAACCACAAATAATAGCTTATTTTGTTATTGTTTACATTTTGCCATATGCTCAATTTTCGTCACTTTAATGTTTTTCTTACATTCTGTATATTGTGTTCTCAATGATTAGTGTTTAACTGTTTATAGTTGCTGAATCAGTTTTTTAGTTCTTCCGCTACCTCATGGAACAAGACAATTTGCGTACTTCAGAAGTAGACAGATACTTGGACAGTGATATTGAAATATCAAAGATACTCAAAGACTGACACAAAAGTGAATTATAAAAAATAAATAAATAGTCATTGTATGTAATGTAAATAATTTATTTGAATTATCATTTTAATAACAATTGAATGTAACAAACAGTTTTATCTCATCTCCCAGACAACTAACTCAGGAGCTTGTCATAATATCATAAAAAAGTGAAAAAATGTAAGTGAATTTTGATTGTTTTGTTATTATGCTTTATAATTAAGTAATCCAATAAACGCTGGTTTTTCATGTAAAAATCATTGTGCTGTTTTGAATTTAAATTTTTTTTAACAGATAAACAAAAACATTAATAAAATATTGACACTTGCTTTTGATTTTGTGTTTTTTACTCAAAATATTTTTAAATGTACACTAAAAAAAATTAAATAAAAAGTTATTTGAAGAAAGCAACACTATTGTAGAGCAACCAAACAGACTAAAATGTCTTGAAAGATTGACTAATTCATCTGTATCCAAACTTATTCTATTAATATTTTAATTTTAGTACATACATGCATTTTTTGCCAAAATCAATTTAAACATTCAGTCCTAGACAGGCTAGGTTAATTGCTTCCTCAATGGGTTAAAGGAAAGACATTACATTTTGTTAGCATTTCATAATGTTATCTGAACCCTTATTTTCCAGCTTCTGCTGACAAAAACAGAGCTATTTTATTTTAAGGCTTCTTTATTTGCTATTTAAAATAAGGATAATCAATTATACTTTGATTTTTCTAATGAAATAAAATCAGTTAAAGAGTAAAAAGAGGAGAATAAGAGACGTAGATTTAGTGCTAATACTGATTTTATATTTTATGTTTCAGGTGATTTATCAGGATGAGTACCTGCAAGAGTGTTACAATAAAGCAGAAAATATGAGAGAAAAAGTGAGGTTAAACAGACTTCGAAAGTCACTGCCTGGACATTCCTTCAGCAGCTGCCTCATAATAGCAAGCATTTCTGTGCTGGGGGTCTTCAACAGGCCGACGTTTATCGCGTTCGCTTTTACGCCAATATTTTTCTGGCTCCATCGTGGTCTAGGGTCTAAAAATATCGGATTGCCAGAATTCCACTTGAGAATAGTCTTGCTGGGTAGGTATATCATAAATAGAATAATTTAGTCTATTATTGTCACGGTTAAATTGTATTGTTTTAAAAGCTTACCGACAAAGTGTGCATTTTATTCGTGTTTATGAATGTAAGATTGGAAACACTTTGAATCATTTGTTTTATTATGTTAACCCTTTAAGTGCAGTGTTGTTACAGGCTACTACTGCCGGGTTTATTTGCCGCGCTCAGAGCTACTCCATAGTCAGCGCAAATGTAGCGTGATTCTTACCCACCATGCTCAACTTTAGCGATATCTTTATTTACTGAACTGTCATCAGAATCTGTTGAATCGTCAGGTCATAATAAAGCATCAATTAAAATAGCAAACAAAAAACGTGCAGTAACAACTTCCAAAACGCAATTGAAAAACTATAAACCAATAATGTTGTTTTTAACGTCCAGGTAAAATGACACCATGTGCTTCCTTGGTAGTTCCTTAGTGACCGTCAGAGTGTAGTAGCAATTAGACAACAGTGCTGTGGATTTGTAATAGTTCAAATAAGCACTACTAGAGGCCATTGTGTATCATTTTACAGCTGTCTCGCATCATGTAGCGAAGCAGCTGTTTGAAACAAGTTAACACGGGCATGGCAATTGTACGCAAAAGTGGGATCGCCCATGTTAACAGGGGTGTGGCAGTTAAGAGGTTAATATCATTATCTTCTTGTCCCCTCCTCCTCATTTCCTTCCTGTTTATTACACCATTATCAATTATTAAGTGCAACTGGGCCAATTAGTGTTACACACCCACACCAAGTGATTATAAACATCACTATAAGAAAAATGAAGCATAAACGATAGCAGTACACTGATTGCCACTTCAGAATGAAAAACATAGTAACGTGCCACACATATTCGCAGAAATCTGCAGGTACTGGGCTGGCTGGCTATACTTATGCGAGTGTGGGGATGCGTGCATGTGAGGCAAGCACACTCCCTAATTGATAATGGTAGTGTTACATCCCTATCTGTGTAATATCTTGTCTAAAAAATGAATGCTATAAATGTTAAGTACTTGTTTTTTTAATAATTTAATCTGAAGTTATTTGGAACAATAAATCAAAAAAGTCAAGTGGACTGAATTCAATCTTAAATACCAATATTTTGGCTGTTTTTTTAATGTTTTTTAATTTTCTGACATAAATTGACGAGATAGTAGTGGTAGGCTGCATACAATTAATCAATTTCAACTTACAGTTCTCCTTCTTTATTAATTTGATTGGCAATTAACTGCCCTTCTGAGATTTCTACTCCTACCTGACCGTACTGAGTATAATACACCCAAGAAATCACAATTTTCTATTTGTTTTAATTCAAGCAGAAAAGTATTTATTTGCCCATGTTTGTAGTAAATTGTTGGTAAAAACTACACATTTCTGATTTTAAAAACGTGTTGACTCACTTAAAACCCCATTTTACCTCTATTGCTA
Source organism: Homalodisca vitripennis (assembly GCF_021130785.1). Lineage (NCBI taxonomy): Eukaryota > Metazoa > Arthropoda > Insecta > Hemiptera > Cicadellidae > Homalodisca > Homalodisca vitripennis. The sequence goes on from NW_025777901.1 coordinate 35,277, forward strand.
TTACCAAAATGTATTTGGTAACACATTACTCTGTAAAAATATGTTTTTTTTAATTACCATCAGTAAATTATAATATAAAATCAATACACTTTATACACTATAAGCAATTTGGCCTTATGTTACATTAATAGAATGAAATTTTTTTAATTATTTTGTAATTAAGTCTATACTTCTGCACCATTATATAAAATGAATTGTGTCTGTCTGTGTGTTTTTGACTCAAATCACATTAAAATCACTGGGCCGATTTTATTGCAATTTTACATGGACATACTTAGGGTACCTGGTAAATGCATAGGGCTATTTCTATTTCTAGTCCTTCCAGGCTATGACCTGCTGGACTCTGAAGTTGAGAAAAATCCCATCTTGGTTTCTAAAGCTCCATTACAGGAAACAAGTATTAATTGAAAGAGCCAGTTAAATATAGTCAACTGTTCTGTGTTAACATTTTTTATGATACCACAACCATATGTTTACTTACTTTATCAATTTGTTTACACTAGCCTTGAAAGCATAAAGTAAGCTTGATAGTAACAACTTTGTTTATTTCCACCTTACCTGGCTGTTGAGCATAGAGTAAGAAAATATCCAGAGAAGAAAATTGAAAGCTTTAGTACAAATATACTTTTAATTGTACGTGTTAGCAGATATTAAGTATGGAGTGCTTATTTCAGTCAAACTGTAATGAAGATATCAATGACAAAGTTACTATCTAACTTTTACCGTAAATCAAAAGAGACTGTTATAAAACCCCTTCTTAGTTGCCTTTTGACAGGAGAAGGCTTCTCATACCTGTGTATGTATATATATTTTCTTGATCAGGGAATGAAGGCAAAATAAACTATGCACAAAAAATTACTAATACTTTTTCCTGCAGTACAACACAAATTATTAAGAACAGATTTTTAGAGAAGTTTGCTATAAGTTATTACTTGGAGTGAAATGTTATCTTTGAGGTGCTGTTAGTTGTGCTTAAACAACCGTTTTCTTCTATGGGGTGGTCTACTGCCGTGCACTTGAGCCTCAAGGGCCTTTTGCACACCCCGGAAGCACACCACGAGGCCTACCAGTCTATGATTTCAGCAGTTCCACAAACCGCAGAAAACAACCTATCAGGTCCTCCTGGGGAAATTCACCACCCTTGTCCAAACTACCAAAGATGGCATACCACTCCCTTGCTATTGAAGGACAATCAAAGAGCAGGTGCTCAGCAGTTTCATCCTGCTCATCACACATTCTACAGAGTGGATCCTCCTGAAGGATGCCGACTCTGTGAAGATGCTTCCCCAAGTGACCATGTCCCGTGATCAGACCTATAACCTGAGAAGACATTGATGTATTTAGTGAGAGTAGGTCAGACGCCACTCTGGAGGAAGGCGACTGTAGTACCAAAACTATCCTTACTTAGATTAGATTATTAAGTTTTTGAAATTTATTATGAATGAAACTGCTTTTGCTGTACATATTTTTGTTGGTTTACCAATCTAATAGTTAATTTTTGAAGTCTTGTTATGTATTCATTCACAAAATTCCTTTGAATCAACTGTTATTAAAATAAGATTATGTTATTGGTGTGTGTGTGTTTTTTTTTGCGATTCAGTATTTATTAAAAAATAATTCAGACTACTGCTATTTATACAAATTTAATAAATGTTAAAAGTCATTTGGCAGGTATTTGGCCTTCCAGTCATATTTTAGACTACTATTTGGCCTTCAAGACTTACAGACTACTCACTGGTGGCTGCCTTTGGCAGAAGCAACCACCAAAAAGGAGGTGTAGCCATCTACAAACTCAATAGCCTGGCCAATACAGTTGAGAGTCTGAACATCGAGGGACTTAGCACAGAACTAGTGTGTGAAACAGCGGCAGTAAAACTATCAATCAGTAGGGGACGACACTTGTACATCATTGGCATTTATGGACCTCCAAGTGCTCCACTTCAAAGTGCACTTGATCTTCTGTCCAGTATTCTAGACACCATCCCTGCAAATAACGGTGGCATATGTATTGTTGGGGACCTCAATGTAGATGGCTTGGAACACTCAAACAACAAAAACGACAATATTAGTTTGAGGGAAATGTTGGCCACCTACAACATTAATAGATTTAATCTTCCACCTACAAGAATCACCAAGATCTCCAGAACATCAATTGACATTGTGGGCACTAATCTCAACAACCGTATGGTTCATGTTGACGTGATAAACAACGGGATCTCTGATCACACTGCGCAACTAACAAGTATTGATGTCCAGTCCAAAATAAAAAAGAACTCCTCATCTTATAGACGTCACTTCAGCACACAGAACCTAACAGCACTTAAGAATCTTCTAGCTGAGCAAGGTTTACGACACTGAAAGTGCTGATTTAGCATACAATAGCTTCATTAATTCAGAGACTAAATCATTCGCTTCTGTAAAAAACATTAATCTAATTGTTAATGGACAAGATATTACTGAGCCAATGGATGTTTGCAATAGCATTTAACAGGCACTTCACAAGTGTACCTCATATTATCTCAAACCAACTTGACTTGCTGAATTCAAGGCATTACGATCCACAAAATTTTTTGCCAAATCCATTTGTTAATGGTTCATTTTATCTCTATCCTGTTTGTGAAAAAAGAGATAATTGAAGTTTATAAGTAAATTTAAATCAAGTAAGTCACCAGGCCTGGATGGAATACCTCCAAGGATATTGAAGGAACACATCCACATCCTGTCAAAAAACCTCTTTGCTCTTTGGTGAATAGCTCCCTGACTCACGGAGTCTTCCCTGAATGTCTCAAGGTAGCCAGAGTAACTCCAATATTTAAAAACAATAATTCAAATCTTGCAGAAAATTACAGACCTATTTCAGTTCTTTCAGTTTTTTTTCAAAATTATTAGAAACTATTGTAAAATTACGGCTTGAAAATTTTTTAAAATCATTCTCAATAATAAATAAAAATCAATTTGGTTTTCAATCTAATTTGTCAACTTCAGATGCTATCATAAGTTTAACTGATTATGTGCTAACTGCCTTGGACCAGGGACAGTCGACCTGTGGCCTGTTTCTGTGACCTCCAGAAGGCTTTTGATTGTGTAGACCATGAAATTTTGTTAAATAAATTGGAGTATTATGGCATCAGAGGAGTTGCTCTCAATTGGTTTAGTAGCTTTCTGAGGGATCGCAGCCAGGTTTGTAGAGATAGTTCGAAACAGTGCTGGTTCTGTCCATAAATATCTATCTCCTGCCCGCTATTTGGAGGCAGGCGTACCCCAAGGGTCAGTTTTAGGTCCAATATTATTTTTAATTTTTATAAACGACTTACCCAAGCAGTTCAATTTATGTGACAAATTAATTCTCTTTGCTGATGACACCACTAGTTTTGATTAAATCTGACAATAAAACTGAACTATCTCAAAAATTATATGATAACATTAGTTTTGATTTTTAACTGGCTTAAAGCTAACAAACTATCCTTAAATATTTCCAAAACATCCATACTTAATTTTCACTTTAATTAGAAACTTTAGAGAACAACTTGAAATAACTTTTTACCAAAGTAAACTTACTTCTACAAAAAATTGTAAATTTCTTGGTGTTACTTTAGATGACAATCTTAGATGGGAAAATCACATCAGTCAGTTAAATGGGAAACTAAATTCAGCATGTTATGCTATTCGTAAAATTAGAGACTTGACTGACTTAAGAACAGCAAAAAACTATTTATCTTGGCTATTTCGAATCTGTGTTGAGATATGGAATTGTTTCCTGGGGAAGTTCACCATTTATTGAACAGGTTTTTCAAAACTCAAAAGAGAGCAATCCGAATTCTAGGAAATTTGAAATTTAATCAATCATGTAGAGGACATTTTTTAATCTTCAAATTTTAACAGTAAGAGTATTTACATAATGGAAGTTTTAACTCAAACATATAAAAGAATACAGTCCAATCCCTTTATCTCCCATCATAACTACACAACACGTAATAGTTATTTTCTACCTGTTCCTATACACAGAACAGCCCATTTTAAAACATCTTTCTCTTACAATAGTCAGCATTTTTTTAAACAAATTACCTTTAGCATGGAGAGAGAGATTCCTACATTAAAGGCTTTCAAAAAAAACTATTAAAGAATACATGCTTCAAACTGAAATTTATACTTTTGTGACGATTTTCGTCCGAATTCACCAGAAAATAATTAAGATGTGAAATATCATACCACCGTATTAGCTATATGACTTGTGTTTGTGTTGTAGTTAGTATTTTTTTTAATTGTTAATTTAGTATTTAGTGTTATTATTTTCTTGACGAGCCTTATAACATTGTAATGTTCTATTGGGCTAATAAATCATTTCAAAATTAACACATTACTCATGGCGCTGAACACAACTTGTCCCTACAAGCTCACCCGAAGAAAGCAAAACAAAAGAGGTATTACTGACCTAGAGTCCGAAGAACTAAGGAAAACATTTATTAGAGCCCAAGAAAGGTTTATCATCAGTGGCACTCAAGAAGACAAAATAGATGCTTCCCTGAAGAAAAAGGAGTACGACCTGAAGCTTAAATTGATCAGACAAGAAGCCAGTGAAGACCTTATATCAAATGCCACAGATAAGAGTAAAGCAATATGGAGCATCATTAATAGTGAAAGAGCACCACGCCGAGAGGACAGGAATATGGATTGGAAGTTGGAGATCATGGGGAAAACTACCCAGGACATCAATAGAGTAGCAGACCATTTTAATGACTTCTTTGTTAATGTTGCGGATGCCACAATCAGAAATGCTAGCCCTGTTGACGGTACAATGTCTGTTGTAAGTACCATAACTGATCATAGGCCCAACATAATACTCTCCATTTTTCAGCCGACAAATACTGAAGAGGTAATTAAGACCATTAAAGCATTGAAACCAAAGCTTTCTACAGGGTTCGATGATATCCCGCCCAAGTTGTTAAAGATCTGTAAAGAAGAAGTCTGCTTGCCACTAACAAACATAATAAATAAATCCCTAGCCCAAGGTGTTTTTCCATCAAAATTAAAAATTTCAAAAGTGCACCCTCTTCACAAAAAGGGAAGTAAAAAGGAATTACAAAACTATAGGCCAATATCACTTGTCCCGGTGGTATCCAAAATTATCGAGAAAGTCGTGTTATCCAGACTACTAAACCACCTACAGCAAAATTCTCTTATTCCCAAAAACCAACATGGTTTCATTTCTGGAAAGTCAACAACGACTGCCCTGGTGGATCTGGTTGAGTGCATTATTGACAGTTTGGAAGCTGAAAATACTGTGGTCAACGTATTCCTAGATCTTAGCAAGGCCTTTGACTGCCTCGACCATGGCCTAACAGTAGAAAAACTGAGATCACTGGGAATAACAGACACAGCCTTGAACTGGTTTGGAGATTACCTTCACGACCGCAAGCAAATAGTAGAGCTGAAGCAGCTCAAAAATGGACAAACAAAAACAGCCAGATCATCTCCCCTGAGAGTAAATAGGGGTGTTCCTCAAGGTTCGGTACAGGGTCCAGTGCTGTTTGTGCTCTATACTGAAGACCTTACTAGATACTTAGAGGCCTTCTGCCTCCCTATCATGTATGCTGATGGCACCGTCCTGATCACTAACAACAGATCAGTTGAAGAATTGGAGATATCAACCTACATTGCGATGAATATGGCACATGAATATTGTATTAACAACGACCTTGTACTTAATGAAGACAAAACAAAACAACTGTCAGTAGGGCGACATAAGAATGATGTATATTACCTACCCAACTTACAATCTGTAACATCCATTAAACACCTGGGTTTAACTTGTACGACCGGCTCTCATGGCGTAGCCAAATCGACTCTTTATGCCAGAAGCTGAGTTCCTCTCTATTTGCTCTGAAAAGAGTCAAAGCGACCTGCACCAGTCCAGCGATTAAAACTGCCTATTTTGCTTTATTTGAGACCACATTAGGTATGGGATCATTCTTTGGGGTGCCTCCTCTGCCAGTAACCTCCAGCGGGTGCTGGTACTCCAGAAGAAGGCAGTTAGGTGCATGGCCAGTCTTCAATATCGTGAGAGCTGCAGGATTGCTTTTAAGCAATTGGGAATTTTAACTGTGACATCTTTATACATAATGGAAGTCATCCTGTATGCCAGTAGCCTTGGGTTGCCCAGGAACGCCAATGTTCACAACCACAACACCAGATTTGCGGATGATTTTGCCCTTCCAGCACACAGAATGAGCCTTTTCGCCATGAAACCGTCCTACGCCGGTGCAAGGCTGTACAATTTACTACCACCTGAAATCAAGAAGGGGAATCACATTTCCTTAAAGCAGAGACTACGTAGCTGGCTCATATCCGAAACCATCTACAGCCTGGAGGAATTTATTGAGAGAGCAAGGAGTGCACATCTCAGATGAACTTTTCCAAAATTGCTCTACTTATCTCTTCTAAATTTTATTTCTGAGTTATGACTGTTTTAAATATTTGACGCTATACTGTTCTTTACGATCATGTAAATAAAGAGATTTGTCTATTGTCTATTAGTTTTCTTATTTTAAGCACTTATATAACAGAAACGCTCAAATACAAAACAATTAAATCATGAAAAGTAAGGGGTCTGGTGTAGTGGTAACATGCTCGCCCTGCAAGTGAGAGACCCGGGTTCGAGTCCTGGCGGAGCAAGTACTTTTTGTGGTTCAATATTTATTAAAAATTAATTCAGGCTATTGCCGCTTATGCAAATTTAATGAATATATACATATATATATATATATATATATATATATATATATATACATATATATATATATATATATATATATATATATATATATATATATATATATAAAATAGATGTAACTGGTTTCCATTCACCATACTAAATTAACAATTTTTACTACAGTACTAAATGAATTAACCTTACCTTATTTATGAAAAATACGTTTTCGACTGCAGGTGAACCATAAAACGTAGATGAACTGTACTACCAGAAGTTGAAAATGTGTTTGTCGTAAGTAGGGTAACGTTCATTCAGTACCGTATTAAAAATTATTAAATATATATCATAATTCTAATAATCTTAGCATACACCTAAGAAGCATTTTTCAGTAAAAGGTTTTCTCAACGTTTCTAGGTCTGTGTGCATTGCCAATGACAGTATTCCTCATCTTAGTGGATTCGTTTTATTTCGGATATTTGACTTGGAATGAAATTATACAGAAGAAGATCAGCCTGGAGAGCAACTTTGTGATGACTCCGTACAACTTCATACAGTACAATGCGTACACGAGCAATCTGGCGAACCATGGTCTGCACCCTCGAGTCACACACTTGCTGCTGAATGTACCTCTGTTGTACAACGTGTTGGGTGTAGCGGCCATATGTGCTGTCCTCAGCCTGCTCTACAGGTAACAACATATCTGCTGTAGTAGTGTTCCTACTCGGGAAATTATAAAGTAGGTATATAAGGTGTGTCCAAAAAGTATCCGACCTTGACGTCTGGCATGAACTGACATTACTCGGCAGCAACGGTAATCTGGTCCCCTTCAAAGTACTCCCCTCCACAAGCCACTACCTTATTCCAACGCTCCTCCCACTTCCGGGAACACTCCTTAAATTCATTTTGCGGAATGGCTAACAGGTCCTTCGTCGCATTTTGTTTTATTTGTTCAACATCGTCAAATCTTTTCCCTTTCAAAGGAATTTTTAATCCAGGAAATAGCCAGCGGTCATTTTTAAACCGCCTAAACCACTCTTTTATTTGTGTATCGCCCATATACACGTCACCATAAACTTTCCGTATCATAGTAATCGTCTCTGATGCTGAATGGCCAAGTTTTTGGCAAAATTTAATGCAAATGTGCTGCTCAACACGTTCAGTCATATTGATATGCGACACACACACACACGGCAATACTGTACAGAACAGAGCGGTGTGACTCACTGAGTGACCAGATCGTATTCAATGCCTAATATGAGAAGGATTAGGCTCGCCCTTCCCCTCCAATAACCGGTTCGAGCCAGTCGGTTACACCGCGGCCGCCTACTTGTCGGCTGTCGGATACTTTTTGGACAGACCTTGTATACCTATATTGCAGGTAAATATTATACTGAAGGGATCATGGGTGTTTACCATCACTGAGTATGCAACAACTTATAATAAACATAAAAACAGCATAACAATCCGAACCATAATATAACATTAAAATAAATAATAAGATACATCACAGGATAAAATAACACGGAAGGTTAAAACTAAAGAAGATAGGTACATTAAAACTTAGTTAAAATTAACAAGTTCATAATTTAATTTGTAAGAGAGATTAAATAGGTGATGGATAACAAGTACTAAAATAATAAAATCAACACAATACACAACAAGAATGCTTAAAAGTAACAAGTCTGACACAGGTACATTTAAAAATTTGTTTACACTGTAAAAAGGATTTAAAACCAACCATTTATAAATTTTACTCTTAAAGTCGAGTTCTTTTATTCTTACAGGCAATCTATTGTAGAACTTGAGCCCATTATGATGTGGCTGGACTTTACATTTTCCAGTCTAGTGACAGGAATGTCCAGTAAATTACAATTGCGAGTATTCAATTAATGTATACTAGTAAACAAAGGACAGAGTGGCTCGAGTTGAATGACAATCTCCTCTGATCTTTTTCTAGTGGCATTCAGATTTCACGACCTAGAGGGTTTCAGATCCCAGTGATATTTTGGCTAGTTATATACCTGTCTGGATGACAACACTGGGTGTAATTAAAATATTTATTACTTTCCAACTGGGTAGCATAGTGTTTTCCAAAACTAATACAACACTACAGATGTGAGAGATTTTAAATTGGACAATGGCTTGAAGCCGTGATTAAACTAAATTCTTGTTCTTGTAAATTCCAGGAATAACAATTAACTGCACTGGTAGATCTCCAACCACAAAAATCGTATTGCCAATCATTTAAATATCTGGAAACAATGACCGTAATCTCTCTCTGCATTCCGGTGGTTATCCTGTACATAGACAAATTGTCCCCTATTTGATGAAGAAACATCCACCACTATACCTGGTAAATAGTATATCCTCCCAAGGCACCGAACCACACTGTCCGAAAAGCGGCTTTTATAACCTGGACAAAAATTAGGAAAACTCCTCCCAACCAACATATACAAAACTAGAAAAATACTGAAAGAAGAGCTTGAGAAGTAGCTTCTCGTTCTGACCTGCCTACATCTTGAAGGAATTTATAGAAAATCCAAGGGGTGAATGGACTGACGTTGCCTGATAAACAGCGACACCTGAGTAACAAAACTTGTACTCTGTGTGTAATAAATTTGATACCTTTTATATTCTGTACAAATGTAAATAAATATTTGATTAATTTTTTGATTGATGAGCCGAGAAGGCAGAGAACCTGGAGGGGCTGGCATTCTCCTGATAAGAATAAGGCAATCAGAGATTCAGACACAACTGAAAGAATCTCGGGCTCATATGGCATAAGAATCAGCAAATTGTTCAGTATGATGATCTCCCCTATTGTCTTTTTTATGAGGAAAATGGAACTTATCCAGTTCTCATGTTATGTTCTCATTATCCAGTTTTCCTTTTCTATTTTTTCCAAAGATGACAAACTATTGATCCCGAGTTTGCACTTGGAAGATTTCCTCTTGGAACCTCCTCTTTCCAAAGAAAGAAATTACTTCTCATCATAATTTTCAAAAAATGTAAAAGATAGTGCACGGATTAATGTCTTATTCTTACTATTGACAGTGAATCATCATTATTGATGGTTTGATTGGTGTCTCTGTTCAGTTTACATTGTATTATTGTAAAATGCACCAGCTGTGACTACCCTAGATTTGTTGTATTTCAGGATTATCAGGCAGAGATGGAGTGAGCTACCTCGCATACAGAGCATCATCGGCTTGATGACATCGGCATGCATCATTCCCATCGCTTTGCTCTCCATCTTCCCGCATCAAGAACCACGATTTATTATTCCCATCACGCTTCCTTTAGTCTTTCTCCATTCGCAAAGAATTCGCAACGTCCATGATGTCCAGCAGATTTGTGAAAAACAAGACAAAGGATTGAAGGTGTTTATAAAAAAAGAAGTGTCTCAAAACTACAAAGACAAAATATTGTCTGTCTGGTATCTGTTGAACATGATTCTGGTGCTAGTCTATGGCTTTGTACATCAAGCAGGAGTTTATCCGTTGTTAGATCACATGTCTGTGGTCATGAAGGAAAAGCCAAGACTGACAGCCGTTCATCTAGTCACCAGTTTCGTGTACCCTCTGCCGATATCGTTGCTTCGCCTCCAACACGCCAAGACTTTCGTAATAGAGGGAAGAAGCGGTTTGAAAAGGTAAAGCTTTCTGGCAAAAAGTTTTGTTACTTAGGATATTTTAATCTAATGTATTTTAAAGTTTGTAACAAATCATAAAATAGTGTTTACAGAGACCAAGCTGGTTCTTGACCTTTAAACTTTAAACTTAGATAGTTAAGTTCGATTCCCAAATCTGATTCTAAATCTTAAAAATTACTGGAGCAATTGCACTGAAATTTTACATATTGGCAGCTTTTTAACATATAGGCCTATTCTTATTTTGAAAATCCCTCCAGACTACACCCCACTGGTGTCTTAAAGCTGTGAAAATTCCCATCTTGGTCTCTAAGGTTTAATTACAGCTATAAAATCTTGATTAAAAAAGCCTGTTAAATGTAGTCAACTGTTCTGTGTAAACATTTTTTATGACAGCACAACCATGTGTATACTTAATTAAACCGCTATTTTCTATTTGTTTACATGTATAATTTTGAAAGCATAGAGTAAGCTTGATATTAAAAACACTTCTTATTTCAACCTTTTCTGAAACTGCTGTTGATACAGAGTAAGAAAGTATCCAGATAAGAAAATTAAAGTATGTAGTGATCGGTCAGTACTGTAATGCAGATATCAAAGACAATATTACCATCCTAACTTTTACTACAAATTTAAAGACTGTTATAAAACCCTTCTCAGTTGTCTTTTGGCAGAAGTAGGCTTCTCAGGCCTGTATGTATATTTATGTATGTGTATATATATATATATACACACACACACACACACACACACACACAAGATCTGTTCCAAAAATATTGCAACTAATTTCCACGGGTTACGTATATTCGGTTTTTAAAATTTTTTTTGTGGAGTTATGTTGGTACACATGTCACTGACGTATGCCAACAAGTTTGACCGTTTTGAATGTTCAGTTAATTGTTGACAGCTAATTTTGCTTGCATGTGTCATGGCTCATCTTCGATTTGTGCCCTATTTAAAAAAAATGGATCATAGAATCTGTATAAAATTTTGTATTAAAAATGGAATTAAGTCACGGAAGCATTTCGATTGATGACTGTAGCTTATGGAAAAGCTACCTTGGACTGAAAAGTTTATCGTTGATACAAAACGTTCTCAGAGGGCCGAGAAGATGTGAACAACAATGTGCGTGCCGAACGCCCCAGCATGTCAAAAACTGTTGATAGTTTGGCTTGTGATACAATACACTATACAATTTTAACTACATTGATATATTGTTTTTATTTTATTTATTTCTGTGTTTGTGTCTTAAGTGTGTGTATATGTTGTTGTTACTTGTTATTACCTTACCGATTGTTAATTAGTGAGAATTTGACAACTGTCCTTTAGACAGAGATTTATATTTATAGTAAGAAAATGGTTAATTGTAAATCTGACTTTTCACTTGCACAATGTGTTTAAAGGCGGTAAAAATTCTGGATTCTTGATTAATTTCCCGCAAATGCTGGTTGATATTCCATCATTCTCAATTAATTACTCACCGCAGATTTGAGGTCAAATCTTATCAATCGTTTCTAGGTTTCAAATAATTTTATCTTTATTTTCTTTATTTAAAAATACAACAGAAGGTCCTAACAAATACAGTAACTTGGCATTGGGTGCCTAAATAGTTTAATAAGAATTTTAATTGATTAACATAACTTAAATACTCGTAAATTATAAATTTATTTCCATATCTATTATTCCAAAAAATGTGTGCCCTCCTAGCATTGGTGCTGACAAAATGCATAAATAATGACAATCAGAAGTATATAATACCATAAAATTTACAATGCAAACAAAACAAGATCGAAGATATTTGAAAATTCAATAGCTTTTGAGATTTGGCTTCGACCACTAAATGGGTACAAGTAATATATATTAAATCATCAAAGATGTCCTGTAATTATTCACCATGAATGCAATAAAACTGAGAATGGGAAGTATGACATTCTTACACTGAAAAAAATATTTAACATTCATAAACAAACTGATTTTTATGATTGTTTTCCGTATTGTATCATCTACAATTCTTTGTTCAGTATAATCACGTAACAATGTTGTATTTTTTTATTTCAGGTACCAAACTGCAAGAGACTTTTTCACATATGAAATGGGTCTGTCAGATACAGTAGAAAATGCAGCCAAGAAAGTCAGAGAAGTTGTCGGCACTTCCGAGAAAATTTGGCAGGAAAAACGTTTGAAGTACAAAGTATTTTTAGCAATACCGACCAGTCGCTTAGCTGAATTTGAAATCAACGCATATAAAATGAATATCACGTATTTCGTAGAGCAAATATTTTACCCTCACGTGGCTACGGAAGCGATGCCTGACTTCAGTTTGGGGATGTTCACCAAGTGCGAGGGCTTCACGGAATCCGAGTGTCAGGCCACCATAAGCAACCTTTCACTGGACTTTCCACTCCATTATTTCTCCCACATTATCGATCAGTGTGGCTTGGCTTTGGTTAAAATCAATAAAATTATCACTTGATTCAAAACACTTTTGTAATTGTACAAAAACAAATTTTTCGCAAATTAAAATGTTTTATAGTAAGGCACTTTATTTGCAATCTCACCTAGTGGTGCAAGCTGAAATACAAGCAAAACACAAGTGCTGAATTAGAAAAAGCCTTAACTCCTAATTTCTAACCACTTGTTTCTGCTTTATAGGAGACATCTCTGTTAATCCTCCAAGTGCTAAAACAGCTAAGCTAATTTAGGATCTACGTCATAGATTTATTTCAAAATACCCTTCAAAATTTTTTGCTGCGGATTAATGTAATAAATCAATTTATCAAGAGTTCCAATATTGATGATTTATATATATTTTTTAAAGCATTAGTGGTGATATTTGTATTGGGCGATGACTATGACAAACGTCAAAAAAGGTGCGCATTACATCAACAAAAATACATCATTGCCCTTTTGCAATACAATCGTCGATGTCGATCATCACTAAGCATTAAAATGATAGGAGCTTCTAAATGATTAGAGATGTGAATCTTAGCACTTGGAGGGTCCAAAGATTGCTAATAATAATAAATAATCTAAAGTAGTTCAGTAATATTCAAGAAATAATAATTATTATTATTATGCTTATTGCTGGTTTTGTAAAAAATAAAGTTGTTAAGTTTTTTTAACTTGTATAGTTATTTATTCCTTTATTGCTTAAATTTTGAAGCAACATTAGTGAACTTAGGCTACTTTTGAAAACTAAACTTAACCCTATTAGGACAAGCAAGCTATTTATAGTCTAAAACGATTATGCGATGTAAACATAGCCCTCACTAGTCTTGCTAAAAAAGGCAAGCTCGCTATAGTCCGCTTTTTGTTCTAATATTTATGAGTCCGAAAAATCATGATTTTTTTTATGTTAATAATAATAAATAATTTAAAGTAGTTCAGTAATATTCAAGAAATAATTTTTAGAACCTTTTTAGAAATATTTATATGGTCATGTAACAATGTAAGTTTCATCCAGGCTTGTGTGGGAGTGCTTTAACACTCTCTGCAAGCATGGATCACGCAACTGTGTGCGTCTTGGTTGGGTACCGGGCCACACAGGCATAGGTGGCAACGAATGCGCCGACAGGCTTGCCAAAAGCGGAGCAAGCATGCCATACACCGGTCCAGAACCGAGTTGTGGTATAAGCAAGTCAGCCGCTTACCAAAGTATAAACAAATGGTCCAGGAAGACACACCGCGTGCGGTGGCAGAGTCACCAAGGACAAGCACTCGGCAAAAGACTGCTTGCCGATTCTAGCTCCGGATTCACCAGATGGCTGATGGGGCTGGGCAGGGATCGGGTTAAGCAAGTGATTGCCTTGATCACTGGACACGGCCACTTCAGGAAACACCTAAACACTCTAGGTTTACGAAATGAGGCCTCGGAGTGTAGACTCTGCAATAAGTCTGAAGAGACTGCAAAACACATAATACTGGACTGTGAGAGACTGGGAGCAAGGAGAAGGGCTCTTTTCGGTGACAAACAACCAGGCGACGAACCAGATGCTAGTATCGGGGAAAAGCTTCTTAGCCTAATTAAGGGCACGAAGATAGGCTTACCCCTCTAACATCAAAGGGGCACACAATAAGCTCAGGTTGACGTGTGAGGATCTATGAATCCACCCCAATATCCCAAAGGAAAAAAAAAAAAAAAAAAAAACAATGTAAGTCATCTAAATCTTTATGACATTGTGTAACAGCTGTTACATCACGTCTTCTTCTTCTTCTATGGAGCGGGTTATTGCCATGTACATAAGCCTCAAGGGCCTTTTGTGCACCCTGGAAGCACACTATGAGGCCGACCAGTCTATGGTTTCAGCAGTTCTAAAAACCTCTGAAAACAACAGATCATATCCTCGTGGGGAAATTCACCACTCTTGTCCAAACGACCAAAGATGGCGTACTGTTCCTTTGTTATTGCAGGGCAGTCAAAGAGCAGGTGTTCAGCTGTTTCCACCTGCTCGTCACACATTCTACAGAGCGGATCCTCCCGAAGGATACCGACTCTGTGAAGATGCTTCCTCAGGTGACCATGTCCCGTAATTACACTCATAACTTAAGAAGACACCGATCTACTTAGTGAGAGAAGCTCAGACACCACCCTAGGGGAAGGCGACTGTAGAACCATTCTGCTCATTTTTAAACCCGGATGCAGCCTTCACGTTTCTCTCATGTTCAGTGTGAACCCATTCCGAGACAGCCCCAAAGGATTCACACCTTGAAATGCCATAGAACGGTTTAGGTTCCCTCATATTGGACACGGAGTTCAAGTTAGCCTTTCATCCCCAGAGATCCCACTTTTTGTTTTATTCTAGCTCCGCTGGTAGAAGAGGTTTCTTTCTCTCTGACCAAGCCTTCCTAGAACGTATCACAACCCTGAAGAGTTTGTTGAAGAGAAATCTTTGTGGCGTCTGATCTGATATTATGTGCAGAGTATTTACCTGAATCAGGATGCTAATTATTATTATCTTTAGTTCATTTATAAGAACAAAAGAAGTTCTATTATGGTGTGTGCATAATTGATTCAAACCAGAAACTGAAACTTCCATAAAATACTAAGGAAGTAACATAGAAATTTCTGTACTTTATTGGTATTCAAAAAACTGTTTCATACTCCATCTTCAGAACTCTAGAACATTGTTCTTTAAATTTAAAAGTCCAATTATTCTGAAATTGTTCAGGAGATTGGAATACCTTACAGTGACAATCAAAAATTTCCAGGAGTATTTATTATGCCAGTATAAAGGACAGTATGTAACTAACTTTTATTCAACAGAAAATCAAGTGCAAAGCCGTGGGTAACTGCTACTTTATAATATATGTAAATGTGCAAACTGTTAACACAAAATTGTACTGGAGTAAAAGATTATGTGTTTGTGAAAGGAGGTAAGTTCTGGTTACTATCAGCTTGAGCCTTGTAATCTAATAAGGCACCTTCTTTCAAAACGTGACACTAACCTCCATAGAGGCAAAACATCCAGTTTGGGTTTTAATAAGGAGAGGATGTATTGCAAAAGTGAGTTCTTAATAGGCCATTGCGGGTGGTCATGGCTGTTCTCTTTGTCAGCTCGGAGACTTAACCACTTCCTGTACCTCATCTCAACAGATACTTTTAATTGATCTCACTGATTTGCCATTTAATATTGTGGAGTTATAAAATTCAATCCTTATCCAGACATGACTAGTACTGCACTCTCTTGGCAAAATAAGAGACTAAAATAACATTTCACTACTTAAATCACATATCATAGCAAGCATCAATTAGATTTGTTCGATCCTAGTGTCAATGCCACCATAACTGCTATGGTGTCCTATCAATGTAATGAAATATCACAAATCATTTATGTATGTATGTATATGATGTTTGGCATTTGATGGAGCCAAACATCAAAGTATGAAAATTAGTTTTATATTTTGTTGATGTAGAGTTAAGAGGCTGATTTTATTATTTATTGCAAATAAAAATGTTTTTAAATTTGCAAGGAAAAACTTTTTAATTGAAAAATGTATGAACTTAAAGCTGGCAAACATTGTTATTGTTTGAGAATTGCATTTAAATCTCAGTCCTTTAAAGGGTCAATTCTGATATACTGCACTTTAAATACAAGTTAGATTGACATATGGGCGGCTGAAAGGCAAAGTGGTCTAAGTCACTTTTTTTTGTCATTTTGAGTTATGGTCATATTTGGATTGCCAGCAGCTGATTTCATTTTATGGCAAAGAGACCCAAGTCGTAGTTCGCCTAAAAATCCGCTAGAGCGCAGAAGCTCACTGTGCCTGACTGATGTCAGCTTGTATATATTCGGCCGGCAGAGTGGTCTAAGTCAGACTTAGACCAGTTTGCCTGAAATCGATTTGTTCATTCACTTGTCATACCAGCTGAGGCTTGAAACAGTTGCTTTCTTTTGCCAATTATTGTTGTGTTTATAAGTTTCACGGTGATGGAAGACGATGATACACCTAGTGAGCCTAGCGTTTCTTCATACTCAGGATCAGATGACTTCCAACCTTCTGATGAATTTAGTTCAGGTAAGAAAATAAATAATTATGAACCTAACCTCAAAACTTGTTAACCGGGCTGGGCCTAGATCTACACATTACTAGGTACTTTTTAGAGCGTACAGCTATAGTTCAATCTGTATAAACGAATATGTGTTTTTTGTTACAGATGACTCTCGGCACTCTGGAAACCCTGAAAATTCTGCTGGTGATAGTGATGGCGAAGGACATGATGAAATGATTCCAGTTGCTGTTCAAGAAGAGCCACCCAAAAGGACACGAAAAGGTCAAAGAAGAGAAAGCAAGCGACAAACTAGAAAGAAGCAAAGGAATTCTGGTTCGTCCTATAAAAACAGAGAAAGGTAAAACAGTTGTAGCAAAATTATTTAGAAATACTCCGTGCTTGTGCAAAAAGAAATGTGACAATAACATTGATGAAGAAACAAGGAAACATGCTTTTTCAGTTTTTTGGAAGTTGGGATCTTTCAAATTGCAAAATGCCTATTTGTGTGGCTTGGTTAAGCAAGAAATTCCCCCAAAATGTCGGCCAAGGATGGTTCCCGCCCAAACAAGAGCTCGTCCTACCATTTTTACATTCATAATGTGGATGGCAACAACATCAATGTTTGTAGACAGTATTTTGTTGACAACCTTTCAGATCAGCCACGGTTGATTGACGCGATCCTTGAAGAAGCTAAAAGATGGAAAAGCACCTGGATTGGACGAACGTGGCTGTCATGTTCCCAGCCAACAAAATTGCTGTTGATCGTATGAATGTTGTTAGGGAACATATATTCTCTTTTCCTGCGTACCAATCGCATTATACTAGGACTCAAAACCCTAACAGAAAGTATTTACCATCACACTTGACCATTACTGCTATGTACAAGTCGTATTTAGAATACTGTAATGGGAAAGGCGATCCTGTCAGTGAGGGCGGTGTATCGTCGCACATTTAACACTGAGTTCAACTTACATTTTCATTCCCCTCTAAAAGATACTTGCGGAAAATGCGATGTGTTTAAAAATAAATTGAACGTATTACAAAATGAGCAGGAAAAAACATTTGAAAGCAATGCATGAAATGCATTTAAGAAAAGCAGAAGCTGCTAGGTCAGCAAAGGACGAAGACGCAAAGCAATCAAAAGATGATCCAAACTATTATGCATTCACATTTGACCTAGAAAAAGCTTTACCATTTCCTAGACTTACTACTGGTATAGCTTATTATAAGCGAAACATGTATTTGTACAATTTAGGGTGTCACGAACTAAAAAATGGGTTTAGGGTTTATGTACTCATGGGACGAAACCCAAGCTTCCCGTGGTTCCCAAGAGATTAGTTCCTGCGTAACCAAGCACTTGCTATCAAGGGCTAAAGATTGCAAACATATTGTTATGTACAAGCGATACATGTACTGGACAAAACAGAAATTGGAACTTTGCTCTTGCTATGCAAAAGTTGACACAGATGGAAACGTCTATCGATGTAATTGATTGAAATACATGGTAAGTGGCCATTCATTTTTACCAAATGACACGGACTTTGCTTCAATCGAGTCCTATGCGCAGAAAAAGCTACAGGTAAATTTATTCCCCAAAATGAGTGAATGAGGCCATCCTGAAATGCCGAAGTAAGAATCCGTTTCACTTAACAAAAATGGACTGAGAGGACTTCTATTCCACCACGGAGTTAGTTGATGCTGTAAATAAACGGTCAGTGAACGTTGATAAAGGAAAATTCAACTGGCTGAAAACCCAGTGGATCAGATTTATCAGAGAAGAACCTTTTGTCCTTTTCTACAAGGAAACTCTACAGAAAGATGTACAGTTTGAATCAGTGTCTCTCGCTTGGTCGAAACAAAAGACAAAGAAAAAATCGAAAAACAATGACCAAATACCTGTTGGGGTTGATTGAACAAAGTCACTTGTACAATGCTCCCCGTCCTGTGACTAAAAGAGAAGAAAAGGGATATGTTAGACCTTTTGGACTATATTCCACCTGTTCATCATGAGTTTCTACCATAACTTGATCACAGGTGATGATGTTTGAGGACATTGGACTTCTGGAAGAGGTGGCTGAATCAGAGCAAGACGAAAACATTGATTAAAAAAAAACATTTATCTGATGTAGGCCTATCATGTCTTTTTTATACAAGTTGAACTGTAATAAAGTAAGCTACTTTTTAATTATTACCAGTTTTTTTTTATTTTTCATTTTCCCAGATGATAGCTAAAAGTATCAACTAACGTAAGCCAAAGTGATCTAAGTCACGTTTTACGGTAAAGTGGTCTAAGTCCTGACTTAACCACTTTTACCCATCTAATTAATTAAAATTGGTATTAAAACTTACTTAAGGTAAAGTGGTCTAAGTCAGTTTTTTGGCTATAGCGTTAAGGAAAAACACGCTAAAAAAACGTTATATGCTTTAAAAAAATAAAAGATTATTGTACAAAAAGTAACTAAAAAATAATTGTCTAACTAAAGTCAGTCATTACAAAATTATTGCAAAAAATCTAAAACATCAATTATCTCAGAAACAGGTTTGTATGACTTAGACCACTTTGCATTTCAGCCGCCCATATGGTTATGCAATTGCTGAGTGGAAATGCTAAACTCTGTTAACTAAGATTTCATTTGAGCTGAGCAGGAGGTCAATAAGGGCTCCATTTGTTAGCCTTATCAGTGTAACGGTTTAATTCTGTGTGGTCTCAACAATAAATAGTGTTTTACACACAGCTGTTCATTGTTTGAAGGTTATTTTTGACGATGGAAGGAAACAGGATTTTTCCGGACATTTGCCATCGTTCAGTGAAACAATAAATCAGTAACACTACGTTTCGAGATCTGCAATCTGATCTCTTCTTCAGGTAATAACTAACCTAATTATTTATAAGGTAATAACTAACCTAATTATTTATAAGGTAATAACCTGAAGAAGAGACCAGATTGCAGATCTCGAAACTTAGTGTTACTGATTTATTGTTTCACTGAACGATGGCAAATGTCCGGAAAAATACTGTTTCCTTCACAGCTGTTCAGGTATGCCCGTTCTATCAATGACTAAGCTACCAAATAAATAGGCTAACTATTAGATTTGTATGATTATATTTTTAAAGGTTTTGATGGGTAAATTAAGTTGAAAAATGATCTCATTAGTTTTATAAGAATTTAAAAAAAAATATATATTAACAACATTGATTCAAGGAAATACTTATTTTAATGATAAAAGTAAATTTTTTCAACAAACAATTTATAAAATTACAGAAGAAAACACCTGGTTAGCTATCAACCAGTCATCCAAGGCTTTGTTTCTAACATGGGGATACAGTTAAAAAACTATGTTATAAATATAAAATAATTTTAAACCCAAAAATGCTCCACTTCAAAAACTTAGATTTTAGCGTATCAGTACTAATGAGTTGTTATTGACTTATAATTTATATTCTAAATTAATAGAGTTTCTTATTTTAAAATACAAGAAATAATCCAAGTGTTCTTTTCAAGGGTACAAAGAACTTTTAAATATTTAAATGAATGGCCATGAGCTATAAAAATAATTTAAATGACTAGAATCAAAAGTTCTGCGAAGAGCAGAAATGTAGGCTACAATACTTGTAAAATTGTTAACACCTTCATGATGACACGAGTCTTGAAAGTGTTCTTTTATGAAAAAATTATATGTAATGCATTAAGTTCGGAACAATGTTGGGTTTGAAAATATGCTTTATAAAAAATATAAGAACAGTTGGCTTAGAAAATTGTGGTACTGCAGAGAGTTTACATCACCACGTCTAGGTGAAGTTTAATTTACAACTTAAAATTGTAAGGATCAAAGTAATGGTAGGTGAAATCATTTTAAGTAAAAAAATTAAAGACAGGTTTATTTATTCAACAACATTGTTTATTATTCTTACAATAATCTGCCAGTTTTATTTATACATCCTTAAAAATGTAACTATTTGTTAGACAAGACATAAGAGATATTTTATATTCACTATCTTATCAAATTTCAAAGATGTCCTTCTAATTCTCTCCCATAATTTCCTTTGTTCTCTCTGTGATAGCTTTTGTTTCTCGGAAGTACTTAGCAGTAACTGGACGATAGTAGTAGGCTTGATAGTCGTGTCTCTCAGCCATTTTCTCCTTGATCGCCTTCGCAACTAACCTGTAAATTAAATAATACAATCATGTCATAAAATCACTACAACAGTCTAATGTGACTGCAGCTAGGAGCAAACTGACTACTTGAACTCTGCAAATGTTGTAGCGGGGAAGATGCGCGATTGTGTACTGTGCATACCAAGGACTTGCCACTTTTCTGGCCGTCATGGTGTGATATCGGAGGTTGAAAAAAGAACGGCCCTCATATTTTTTAATTCCTAATAAACTCTGCCACATCATGGTTTATACATTGCAATATAGCTAATGTAATGGAGCTATGAGTAACAGCTAATGATGTTAAAAACGAGTTACCTCATTTTAGCTGCTTCATCGTCTTCATAGAGGTGATGCAAGTACTTCTCATACTCTTGTTGGAAGCTTGGTTGCAGATATTGAGCAATAAATCTTGTTATGGGATGCTGAAAAAATGTTATAAATACCGGTTAAAAAAGACAGATAAATATCAGAAGTAATGTATAATTCCTTAAACAGCACATATATTTAAAAAGAAATATATAAGCTGAGTTTCATTAATTTCTTTAGTCAAATAATAATAAAGTTATTGTAAATAATATGACATGCAAATATTGTGCATACTTATTATTTATACTCCTCCGTAAACTGGCAGAATAGTTAGTATTAAACAACTCTATACAAAAAAATTCCAAAATACTATAGATCACAATTCAAACAATCTGCACTCAAGTTATAAAATTTTTAATCGGCAGGTTGCATGCTTTCTTTTTGTACATTCACTTCTACTTATGTGACCTCGACAGATGTTTCTGCCCTAAGAAGGTGTGATCCAAAATTAGTTGTGATGTGTCTCCTTGTAGTATTCAAAAGTTGTTATTAGTAAGTTGTGTGATTAGGCAATTCTAACAACAGAATGTGGTGGCAAGAAGTGGTAGCATAGTAGAGGAGATTGTTGATTTGTGTAATTGATGAAAAACTGTAAATGTATTTTTACCAAACCGCATCTAAATAAAAACTTTAAGTCTGATACCACCTGAATTTGAATTAACACAATTTTAATGAATATTAACATTTACTGAAAGAGAACATGAAGTGCGGGAAAGGCCAGGTGGTACCAGAGCCAGGGGAGGGAGGGTACAATGATAATATTGAGGTTAAATAATTGAGTGCTTAAGACAACACACACTTTCTTCATTTCTTGGAACCAAATCACGTATATTAGAAGACTGAATAAAAAGCAAAATATGCTTCTTAAAGTACATTAAATCTAACTTAAGATTCTTTGTACATCTCTTTACAGGTTGAGATATCACCCCCAATAAAAAAAGAATTTACATCACTTAACAAAAACACAGCTTTCATTTAAACTCTACAACTTGAAAGTAATAGCTAATACTCATAGTTATTCAGTTCCCCATCTCTTTAAGCAGTGTCTGGACAATACACAGTTGATGAAAGGCGCCTGACTACAATTTTAGACACAAAGACCTACTTAAAGATCAGTAAGTAAGTAACTTACTCTGTGGTATTCCCAATGTTTAGGAGTGTAGCCTTCTGGTATTTCCGCAAGTTTTGCAGGTCCAATGAAGATGTTGACATAGAAGCAGATGAGGGACAGAGGGATGGCCCCAACCAAGACATAATAGTGAAATAAATCTTTAAACTTGTGCCACTGCCATCTTGACACTTCAATGTTCATGGTGTTGCCATGGCCTCCTCCCATGTATCTCTTTACCACAGGGACCATTACTGCAACAAAGGAGAAGATTTGTAGTCTTGCAGTGAAATAGTGATTATTTATTGTTAAATAATTATGAAGATTTTAATATATGTAATTAAATTCATATAAAAAAATCTTAAATACCCTGTAAAAACATTTAAACACGAATTTTACCATTGGTTGTTAACATCTCCAATTTATTCAGTTGAGGAATTTCTCACTACAAATCATGTATGTTTCTAATCTGTTGTAGTTTTTTTGTATATAATTGTATTTGTATTATTTTATATATTGATTGTTGAATTTTATATATTGATTGTTAGATTTTATATATTGATTGTAAAATTTTATACATTAATGATTGTTATATTTGGTGGGGACTTTTGTAAAATTATATACATTTTGTTATAATCTTGTTGCTTTTACAATTGTTCTGACTAGTTTTAATACTGCCTGCTTAGAAAAAACAAAAAAAAAAAAAGTACTATAAAAACTGTCTCAAACCACTAAGTTTATATAATGTTGCTATAAATGATACTATTGGACCTCTATATGATTTTTATTTTTTTTTAGTTTGTAGAATAGTACATTGTTACAGGTACTTTTGACGTGGCCATCTGGTGGCAAATAGACATTGTCAATACTTGTAGAAGTCTTACGGCAATAAACACTATTTGTTTTTATTTGTAAATGATAGAGAAACGAGTTGATGGCTGAAATAATCAGGTTGATCTGTAGAACTCGATTTTATTTGCTTCTATGGCCACATGAGAAGGTCAAAACTCTTGGACTTATGTTGGACAGCATACTCACTTTCACTGACCACGTCACGCACGCTATCAAGCGTGCCTAAGGCAGGCTCAAGGGCCTTTACAGGTTTAAGAACCAACTACCAAAGACCAAAACTGCATCTCATACAGTCACTAGTTCTATCAGTTTTTTTTACTGCTATCCTACAGATGGCAATAGTATTTCAAGAGGTGACACTGAGTGAATACAAAAACTCCAGAACGGTGCTTTACGGTTCATTTTCAATCTTGAACGATTCGCTCACATGTCTGGTTACTGAGAAGCCTTAAATATGCTACATATGACAACCATATGCAGGATACTTACTCGCTGTATGATCCACAAGGTTCTTTCCCTCAAGGAGCCTCAGTACCTGAGTGAGAGACTAACATACTGGGAGAAGGTCTCACAGCGAAGCACCCGATATGATCGGGAACTTCGCTTTCCCAGAGTGACAAGGGAGACTGGAAGAAGTTTCTCGTTCTTTAGCCCAACGGTGTACAATTTCTTCCCTGCATGTCTCGGAGGAGATATCCTCTCAAGTTAAATTATAAAAATACTAAGAAGTCTTATCTCTGTAGTTTTTTAATTAGAAATTAAGATTTTACATACGTGTTGATATATTTATTTATTCACTCTCTCCTATAATTTAGTTAAATACGTTTTAGATTAAGATTGTTGTTATAGTTTATTTAAATTTAGAATTTGTAATAAATATTTAAACATGGCATGAGTTGCTCTGAAAATCAATGTATCTGAAAAAAGCTCGAATTAATAAAAGCATTTTTATTTATTTAACCACACCCTAAACTTGGCTCTTCTCCAGAACTGTAATTGGTCAAACGCCTACTGTACAACACATATGTCGAACCGTGTAGCTCAGATTTATGAAAAGGAACTTGCTCTGTAACCACAGAATCTAAAAGATATGTCAGCTTCCTATATACAGGATTATCAGTTGACCAGAGATATTTCCGAATGTTAACTTCAGGTTGCCTACTGAAACAAGAACGACAAATCTTTTCAGCTACCGTTTCAGAGCCAAAAGTTACAATAATTGTAGAAGTCTATTGGTCCAGTTCCTTCTTTGGCAATTGAGGCACTATACATTCTTGATTTTTGTTGCTCCTTGTGTAGAAAAGGATATGGTTCTGCCACTATATTATATAACTTCTTCTTCTACGGGCGGCCTATTACCATGCATTTAAGCCCAAGGGCCTTTTGCGCACCCCGGAAGCACACCATGAGGCCTACCAGTCTATGATTTCAGCAGTTCCATAAACTGCCGAAAACAACCTATCAGGTCATTCTGGGGAAATACACCACCCTTGTCTAAACTACCAAAGATGGCATACCCCTCCCTTGCTATTGTAGGGCAATCAAACAGCAAGTGTTCGGCAGTTTCATCCTGCTCATGACACATTCTATAGAGCGGATTCTCCTGAAGGATGATGAAGTGATTCTTTGAAGATGCTTCCTCAGATGACTATGTCCCGTGATCACACCCACAACCCGAGAAGACATTGATCTACTTAGTGAGAGAAGGTCAGGTCAGATGCCACTCTGGAGGAAGGCGACTCTAGTACCATTCTGCTCATTCTCATACCCAAATGCAACCTCCACCTTCTCTCATGTTCAGTACGAACCCATTTCAAGACAGCCCCTTGGAATACCGCAGAACGGCTGAGGGCCTCTCATAATTGACGCTGAGCCCCGGTTAGCCAGAGCATCAGCTCATTCATTCACAGGCATCCCCTCATGACCAGGAAACCAACAAACAGTCACATTGTTTATTCTGGCAAGGAAAGAAACGACTTGGTAGCAATCACAGACAATTTTGGATTTGAACACACAAAAGTCCAGCACCATCCTGACCAGTGCTGCCTGACTATCTGTGAAAATATCGATCTCTTACTCCAATAACACAGACAAAGATTCTCACGAGCACATTCCATAATGGCTGCGACCTCCACCTGAAAAACTATAGGATAGGGACTACTAGCTCCCTGCATGGTCTCACCCCCACAGTTCCAGCGCATGTGCCGCTTTTTGCTTTAAAGCCGTCTGTAAACCATTCAAGCTCCGCTGGTGGAAGATGTTTCCTTCCCTCCGACCAATCGTCCCTAGGAGGTATCACAATCCTAAAGGGTTTGTGGTATCTGATCAGAGATCATGTCCAGAACATCCCCCTGAATCAGGATACTAATTCTGCAGTGCCCACTGCTGCAGCCCAACCAGAGTCCCGCTTGCTGAAGACAGTAGGCACTCCTCCTGGCCATAGTCCGAATGACAATGTCCAGGGGGGCGAGGTTGAGGCAACAGTCTAGAGCTGCACCTCACGCACTAGGAAAAGCCCCAGTGATATCAAGGCAAGCCATCCTTTGGATGCCAGCAAGACAAGCTACCACCATCTTAGCCTCCGCTTTTGGCCACCAGACAACAGCTCCAGACATAAGTGCAGGTCTGACTATGGAAATGTAAAGGCAATACAAAAGCCTCGGCTTAAGTCCCCAAGACCCACCTATCACGCGTCTGCATTGAATTAAAGACCATTTTTCCCTGACAATAACCCTTTCTAGATGAGGTCCCCAGTTTAGGACCCTATCTAGGATCACGCCCAGGTACTTGACCTTGGACTTCAACTCAATGGAAGAACCTCTGAGTAGAAATGGACCAATACCCTCCAACTGACGCCTCCTGGTAGAGGCAACCTTACTCTCTTTTATTTCACCATCTGTATTGCCCTCTTCATTATCATCCAAAATTTGAAAATCCTCTTCCTGCTTAATTTTATTAAAACAGCTTGTACGTTGATTATAGAGAAATTCTCTGTGTTCTCTTTGAAAAACGTATCAATTCTTCCTTTTTCCCTTTTCAACACTTTTCATAGTTACCTTTCAACAGTTCACTGTTGAATCCTTTTTCTTTCCGTCATTACATTATGACTTGAAAATTTACATTGCTACATCAACAGATGCATGGGTGGATAGAGCATGTCCCTACTTTTATCCCCAGGAAGATTGCCACAATGCAACTGAGATATCCCTGACTTTCAGCCATTGTTTTAGATTTACTCAGGCGTACTTGAAAAGGGAAGAAAGTTGGGGAGGCTTTAATAAGCTGCCAACATAATAATAAACGACCGTCTGAGACGTCACAAAAGAAACTCATTAAAATTTAAAACACAAAAAGTTTATTTATTTAGAAAAATATTTTTTATTTGTAAATAAATGCTTTTACATAAAAAAACATTATCATATCTTATATATGTATAAGATTTTATTTTATTATAATACGATTAAAGTTTGTCTTTTCATCAGTGCTAAGTTTTAGGCCAAGCTTTCGAGGTTTTGTTTGTAGATAGGTCTTGGGCTAGTTGAAATATCTGGTACTTTGGGATTATACCGACCACACCCAGACATGAATCGTTATTTCACATTTCGTTTCTACTGATTACTAGATTAGCGTAGAACAATATTTCGTCAATATAAAACAGGAATTGTCTTATCGCAAACACCTCCCCATCCTCAGACAGAGGTCAAAGTCGAGCGTCTAGTACATAACGTGATTGCAGAGTCTCGCCGCCCGTTCAGCTGGTGCATCGCTTTGTTGTACTTCCGTGTTTTACCTCTACATTTCTCCAAAACACAAAAATTCAACAAAAACAAACATTTACCAAACTAAACTTTTTTATTAAAAAAAACACTCAAAACTTGTTTTTTATTCTTGATCACATTCCGCCACCCAAAATGCGAGTGCCTCCGGCCATCAGCGCGGGCTTCGGCAGCACCTTCGGTGCTGCCCCGCGCTGATGTCGACGAAAGAAAAACATCCCTCGAGATAGTACCTATCAGTAAAATATCAAATTCTAGAGGGGCTAATCAGAAATATAAATTGAATTGTAATGGAAAGGCAATGATGTACCGTGCAAATCACGTGACGCCGCGCGCGGCCTGCCGTAATCAGGATTCTCGAGAAAGATAAGATAACAGCGACAACAATACCGATCACAATACCTGGAAATGCTTGTAAGTTTGTAATTTTTGTAATTGAAGAGTTGTTTTTTTCGTTCTATCATGTTTGTTTCTATAAATTTCTATTTTTGTGTTCTTCATACTGGTGTGGTCGGTATAATCCCAAAGTACCAAATATCTTGATAACTTTTGAATTGTATAATTTACAGTTTATTTTTTACTTATTTAGTGTTGTCTGTATTTTTTTAAACTTTCTATTTTGTGCAATATAAGCTGTTTAAAGAATAAAATAAAATTGTCATATGTAACATTTTTATTTGTAAACATTGTACAATGAAAATGAAATTTTTTATTAGGATCTTTATAACTTAATTGTATTTACAGTAAACTAACCGAGCCTAGCTATTTTTATCGCCATAAATAATGGCCAAATAAAATAAACTTTTATCACTTAAGTAAATTTTATTTTTATTTTTTATTTGTGAACATTTTAATGTGAAATTTCAATGGGGCGTTAATAAGTAAGTCTTATTGAATAGAGCCAATCTATTGTTATAATCACCACAAGGATGTCCAAATGAAAAAAACCAAAAACGTTTTGATGTAATTAAATTATTTGTAATAACAATATTTTACAATAATGTTATTTTTAGCATTTCATTCCAATAGACAGACTTTTTATCTATAATTAAGTATAACAATCATTAAATTTGTGAAACAAATAACACACATAATAATTATTTTAAAAACATATTGTAAAATGAGATAGAAACCCTCTGGCACTAAAAGGGTTGACCTCCTCCAGTTGAAAACGTCCCACGCGTGTGCCCTGGTACAGACTCATATGCGGATGCAGTAAAAATGAAGGAGGAAGATGAACTGACTGTACATAGACCAAATCTTTTTTTAGAAGTCCAAGTAGACACATCTCTGCTTCAGTAACGGTAAACCACAACAAAAATTAGCATCGTTCAAAACTAACAAACCCTAAATTTAATTTAAATAAGCTTTCTGTGGAACATCAAAATGCCCAGATCGCAACAAACAAAGTGAGTGAACTGTCACTGCTATGCGAGGAATTGAATCCTGATGTGTTTTGTTGTTACAGAGCAAAGTTTTAACATTAATTCAATTTCTCAGTTTAAAATTAACAATTATCAATTGGCAAACTCTTTTCATAGCAGTCTCTTCAAAAGTGGAGGTGTGGCCATTTTTGTAAAAAATTATTTAAAGTTCAAGCCTTTTAAAACAAACTATAGTTCTGACTTGTACTTTGAAGTTAGTGGCATAAGTGTTTCCCTAAAATCCTCTGAAAAGGTAAACATAGTCGGACTGTATAAGGAAACAGGATTTTTCCGGACATTTGCCATCGTTAAGTGAAACAAGAAAACAGTAACACTACGTTTCGAGATCTGCAATCTGATCTCTTCTTCAGGTAAAGAACTAACCTAATACATAATTACAAACTAGGTTAAAATAAACAAATCTTACTAAAGCGTTGTGGCACGCCTGAGTCAGGAATCACAACCTACATGTTGTATGTCAACTTCACTAACACTAAAGACATGCACTTAATAAAAAAACTATACAAAACACCAATCATTAAACTAAACTACGGAATACAGGTCACAATATGTCTTCACTCGTCTACTAACCATTTACGGACTGTATAGATCCCCCAGAGGCTGCAACGATACATTTTTGAGAAACTCGAATCACTTTTGTCCTGTTTTCAATTAAAGTCCAAGCATTTCCATTATAATTGGCGATGTCAATATCAATGTGTTAGACCACACCAACCCCTTGACCCAGCGGCTTCGAGACGTGTTGAATTCATTCGGATTGGAGTGGGCTGTGAACTTGTCTACTAGAGTGACCGCTACATTGACCACGGCCATTGACAATGTCATCACAAACATTTCAACTGCTGTGGTCTCTGTATTGGACACCGCCATTTCTGACCATTTTGCTCAGGAGGTTACCATCCTTGGAGTGAGGCCGGAATCCGAACACCAATCTAAAAAACTCAAACGGTCTCTACATCCCAGAAATGTTGATCGTCTCTGTCAGTCTCTTTCAAAAGAATCCTGGACTTTCTTAAACAATTTAAAAATCCCAAATGAGACATTCAACGCATTTAGTTATTGCATAACCACACATCTTGACGTCCATTCAAAATGTTCAAGAAAAAAATAAAATTTCAAAAAAATCAATGGGTTACCCAGGGCATTTTCAAATCAAGAGAAAAGTTAAAGTTTTACTACTCCATATTTAGGGAGTCTCAAGATGAGCGGTTTAAAACCTTTTTCAAAAGCTATAAGAGAATTTACAAGGAAGTCATAAAAGCAGCTAAAGCCTATGCCATTGAAAGTAGACTGAAGAGAGCAGGCAACATATCCAAAGTAGCATGGAACATTATTAACTCAAATTTAAAACCAGATTTTTCCAAATTTTCTAAACCAATAAAAATTAAAGTTGGGGACGAACTTTTACTGACCCCTGAAGAAGTGGCCAGGGAGTTTAGTAATTTTTGTGCAACCGTGGTGCCAAACCTGCCTTTGAGCGGCAGTCGGTCTAGTTTGGAACCTATAAGGGGACCGGTATCGTCCATGGTGCTTTCTCCTGCTAGCGAGAACGAGGTGGGGAGGGTGATACAGGGATTCAACACAAAATAATCATGTGACATCAATGGCATGTCAGTGTGGCTACTCAAAAATTGCCTAAAGCACATTTTCAAACCACTGACAAGACTGGTTAACATGTCCTAGTGCTTCCAGCTCAGCTAAAAACGGCCAAAGTGATTCCAGTTTTCAAGAAGGACGGTCCTTGCCTCGCAAGCAACTATCGTCCCATTTCAATTCTGCCAGTTTTAAGCAAAGTATTTGAAAAACTTTTTCTTGAAAGACTCATGGATTTCCTCAATACAGTAGGTTTGATATTTTGTCTTGAAGCCAATTTGGATTTTGAAAAAACATGTCAACAATTGGGGACCGCTATCACAAGCCTTGTGGATGCGGTCGTGGAGGGTTTTGAGGGTCGTCGGGAGCACACAATAGGTGTATTTCTCGATCTTTCGAAGGCCTTGTGATTGTGTTCACCATGCTACTCTTTTGCGAAAACTGGAGTCATATGGGGTGCGTGGTCTGCCACTAAAGTGGTTGAAATCGTACCTCAGTGACAGATATCAGTTTGTAGAAATTTCCAATGTTCAGTCAGAGAGTTCCTTTGAATCAGGTGGTCTCCCAGGGATCTATCCTTGGACCTGTACTGTTCTTAGTTTATGTGAACAATCTTGAACTATCAATTCAGAATGGAAAGATAGTCCAATATGCGGATGACATGACTCTCTGCGTCAGGGCGAAATCAAATACCGCTCTGATTCTTGTATTCAGTATTTCTCGGAAGTTTTTGTCTCCGTCAACAAATTAACGAAATTCGACCCATTTCCATGGTAGAGGACGCCCTTTTAGAGGAAGTGGAATCCACTCGATTTTTAGGAATATATCTCGATAGAGGATTAACTTGGACCGATCATATTGAGCATGTATGTGCAAGAGTTGCTTCAGGCGTTTTTTCCCTGAGGAATTTGGCACAGGCTTGCTCTTTTAACATTCTAATGATGGCCTATTTTGGACTTTTATATCCCCATTTGACCTACGGCATACGCCTTTGGAATGGATGTGCCAGGATCAGATTCAACAAAGTTTTCAGGCTTCAGAAAAAGTCATTAGAATCATGTGCAAATTGAATCCAAGAGAGTCGTGCCACAACGTATTCAGGGAGAATGGTTTTATGACTTTACCCTGCCTCTACATCTTGGATGTAGCTCTGTATTGCCGATTCCAATGTGAGTTAGTACGGGGCAGAGACGTCCACAGGTATGATAGTAGAGGTGGGGACAGATACAGGATGCAACATCGTAGAACACTAAGTGTTTTACTCTGTAGATGAGTTCATGTCACGCTGCTGGGACCACTAATTTTTTGTAACTTAGTATCGACATTGAAGCCATGTATGAATGAGAGGGAGAATGTAATTTAAGGTACTTTGGGATTATACCGACTACACCCCGACATGAATCGTTATTTGACATTTTGCTTCTACTGATTACTAGATTAGCGTAGAACAATATTTCGTCAATATAAAACAGGAATTGTCTTATCGCAAACCCCTCCCCATCCTCAGACAGAGGTCAAATTCGAGCGGTCTAGTAGATAACGTGATTGCAGAGTCTCGCCGCCCGTTCAGCTGGTGCGTCGCTTTGTTGTACTTCCGTGTTTTACCCCTACATTTCTCCAAACACAAAAATTCAACAAAAACAAACCAACATTACCAAACAAAACCTAAACTCTTTATTGAAAAAAATACTTAAAACTTGTTTTTATTCTTGATCAAACTTTGCCACCCAAAATGCGAGTGCCTCCGGCCATCAGCGCGGGGCAGCACCGAAGATGATGTCAACGAAAGAAAAACATCCCTCGAGATAGTACCTATCAGTAAAATATCAAATTCTAGAGGGGCTGATCAGAAATATAAATTGAATTGTAATGGAAAGGCACTTATGTACCGTGCAAAAAAACTTAATTAATCATGTGATGCCGCGCGGCCTGACGTAATCGGGATTCTCGAGAAAGATAAGAAAACAGCGACAAAAATTCCGATCACAATACCTGGAAATGCTTGTAAGTTTGTAATTAAAGAGTTGTTTTTTCGTTATATCATGGTTGTTTCTATAAATTTATATTGTTGTGTTCTTCATACTGGTGTGGTCGGTATAATCCCAAAGTACCTAATTTAATGTATGTATGTGAGCAATGAATGAATCTTAGAATAGCAAACTGCATGATTTTTAGCTTTATTTATTGACATTTGCAAATGCAATGTAAAGTTATTTGAAAGCAATAAAAATATGATTGATTGAGGGTTAAAGTAGGCCTTGCTTTAATCAACAATTTATAGTTCCTCAACTTGAGTTTAGATGCTATGCTATTATATTCACTTCTTAAGCACTTTCCATTTGAAAAATCAGCAAAAATGTGGAGTGGGACTTGTAAATAATAATCTAAAATAATAATAAATTGTCAAGGACTACTAAACAACCTAGTGCTATAAAATGCGTTATTATAGTGCTCTGTAGTAAGTACTTACATTCATTTTTCCTTGCTAACGTGTTCAAAAGTCTAAAAGAACTCCAAACTACCATTTTGTTTTAAACTAGGTGACACGTAAAAAGTTATATTATTCAATTGTGAAATCAATTCAGCAAGACTAAATATGAGAAAATTGTAGTTGAAGAGGTTATCTAAAGGACTAAAAAAATAACACAATAACTACGGAGCAGCCGACAAAATTCTGCCCTGTTATTGACCTCAAGCATATGACAAGTCATAGACTACAGATGATAACGAATAGGTATGGCTTCATGGTGATTGGTAAATAAATTTGCCAGTTTTATTGTTCAGCAATAACTATTACACCGGTTGTGTAGTAAATGTTTTTTTAGTATTGTACTTTTATAATTAACTGTTATGTCAGTAAAGGCAATCGTCCAAGTTGTCCGGTTCACAACGCATTGAAACGACATCGACAGTACGGTGAAATTCTTGAATAGTTTCAGTCGTACAGTAGAGAGCTACGCCAGTCAACAAATATGATAAACTAAAACTGAACACCTATCTGCTGGGTGAAGATGTTTCTTTACAGTGAGCCAAAATATTTCATGAATTTAACTGTGTTATAACTACTTGGAGTCATGGCTAGATTAACCACAGAAGTTAACAATCCAAGGAATGATATTATTTCTTAGATTGAAAGAAAATTTCTTTCTGTGAGTTTATGTACTACTACTTCTATATAAAACTGAATTTCATAAATCATATTTGTTTGTGTGACTGTAAGATGACATTTTGTGTTTTATAACTGTTACTACTCTTAGTACACTTTTTTAATTCTTCACTCTGTTTATTTCATGTCTTACCTGACTGACAAATGGCAATAAATGATTCGATACCTAAAAGTTATTAGTTTCCTGGTAAAAAGAGGATTGAATTAAATTGTAGTTTGGTGTGCTTCTACATACACTAGGTCTTTGTATAGGCTGGATGCTTTACAGAGGATATATTTGAGGAATATAATGGACAAATGGAGTGGCGTAGTGTCCCCATCGACAATCTTACGGAAGAACTTGATCTGCAACCACTAAAACTAAGAACAGATGTTGCCATTCTATACGCAATTATCAATGAACACCTCAATATTGATTTGAGGTTTTTTCAAAAGTCGACTTCAGGCTATACTAAGAACAATACCGACAAATACCATTGGCTGCCGTTTCAGAGCAACACTACGATTATAATACCCAACTAACTCGGTTCCTTTGTATTGGCAATCCGATTATATCTGAGATCGATATCTTTTTTAAAACCTTTAAAACAAAAAGAAAATCTTAATCGATCTGTCTAACTAATTTTATGTCTCTTATGTCTTTACATTTCGAATACTCTGTTGTTAGGTTTTGTTTATTTATTTTATTTTCTTGTGTATTTATATATCCCGATACATTAAGATAGTACAAGAAAATAAAATAAATAAACAAAACCTAACAACAGAAAATCTGAAATGTAAAGACACAAGAGTTATTGGTCAGACAGATCGGTTAACATTTTTTTTCGTTTGAAAGGTTTTTTTAAAGATATCGAACTCGCACGCGCGCGCGCGCGCGCGCACACACACAACACACACACACACACACACACACACACACACAACACACACACACACACACACACACACACACACACACACACACACTGTGAATATTCCACAATGCCGATATAAACATAATAGATGCTATGGACAATTTGTATGCGTTTTTCAGCAAATATATACTTATTACAGTTATTCAATATGGGAAGAATGGTCGTCCAAAACCGGAAAAAATTAATTCAAAAATACTAGAAGATTATCTAATACGTGATTATATGTTACCTGATATGTGCTTACTCAAGGCAAGTTGTTCATTGAGCATGGTTTTCATGGATTTTGATTTTTCTCTTAATTTTTTTGTTTACCTTTCTTTTTTTAAAAAAAAAGTACTTGAAAAATGTATTTCCTCTGTAGTTAGGCTTTTCAAATTGATAATTAGTGTTGAAAGGGTCATTTATATTTTATAGTGTTGTTTTTATGGCTAATAAGCATTTAAATTTATGTTACTAGAAAATTTTACATACATCAGACATTCCCAGATGAGTAGGGATGAAACGGTGAAAAAGTGTTTGGTTTTTAAATACATTACAGTGAGCAATTGCTCATAGTGCCTTCTCTTACAACACCAAGGCTGTTTTCAGGTGGCCTCTACTTGTTTCCCATATGACAGTCGAATGATTTAATGGATCTCAATCAGGCGATAGTGTATAATCATTTCAGAAAGATGTACGTTTATTCACTGATCTTAATGCGAGGAACCGTTTGGGCAGCTTTATTTCCGATTTGTCCAAATGTTTCTTCCTTTGCTTCCAAATTTTGTCTTAAATGTTTGCCTTAAGACAACTTTAATTATATTTAAGGCTTTACAGATCTTACAAAATTGTGGCCACAATTTCTTAATAAAAGTTTGAGTACATTGTTCCAAACACTTATTACAGGGGAAATATAATTTAAATAGTACTAAAGCACAGTTTTAACACACTTTTCTTCATTTCATCTATGGCAAAGTCCCGGATGATAGAGAAATGAAACAAGCATTCTACTTTCCAGGTGGTGTCCACAGCTAGATGTCACTTGATAGTTAGTAGAACACTAAACCACATCACAGCATTATATGAAAGAAGGGAGGATTGGGAATGTTGAAATAGGCTTAGAAACTGTTTTATTAGTAATGAGTAGAAATCGTGAATTATAATTAAATTAGGATATTAGTGGGGTTACAGTAGTACAGATGTTTAAATACATACACATTAAATATTATTAAATGAATATTAACAGGTTTAAACTAAACAACTTGAAGTAATAATACAGATTAAGTTGTGGAATGAAAACAATGATATGATAAAACATGTAAGCTAGATTATCAACAGGTTGGTATGGATTTTAAAGTATTATAATCGAGTCAGACTGTGGTACGATGCTAGAAGAATGAACGCAGAAGCAATAAACGCTGTAAGTGTAAACAGAACAGTACGATAGGAAGACTGCAGTTCAAAGATGTAAATTGTGGAAGAGATAAAATGTCTTTTATATTAAATTGACACGAGTCAAATATTGAATTATGTGTCATGTAATAACCTGCTTTGCAAATGCTTGTAATATACTAAAAAAAGGTTATCTCTCCAGTCTTTGCTCTTTGGACAGAGGCCACTGAATAAAGAAGTACATAGAGTAATGATTAAACCATTAAACTCAAAACTGTAAATGTAAACAAAATCAAGAACAGGTTATTAATTTATAGTTTTATGTTTTGTTGTTGATTATTTAATAAAAATGTTAAATGTAAAAGTTTTTTTAATTGATTATGAATCTAGTGAATAGTGATTGTATTGAAGCTTGTAAATTACAATTTGTCCTTTGGTTAGTCTGAACAGTAATATATATCAATACTTAAAACAACAATAGTTCTAAGGTGTAAAAAAAGAGATTACAATAGAATCAATCAGGTTACTTAATTCTAATTTATCAATGGTATTGCCTTTATCGGTTCACTAACAGGAGTCTCATCAAATAGGCTATAATAAAATGGAACATATAGGCCCAGGCGTTTTAAACCCTTTTACCACTAGACTCATGTTTTTTGTTGCTGCGAATATTGCCATGTTATAGAACAAGTGTTGTGCTAAAACTGCAGCTGTAATTTAATGCCATACACTGATTTATTGGGCTTTAGTATATTCCGATAGCACCCGGTTTTTTATATTGATGAATGTATTCAGTCAACTACCTGATTTTCGCGTCTGAAGAATCCTAGACTATCAATCAATATAAAAGTATCTATAGACCTCAATAAAAAATCATATGTTTTAAATTAAAATATGAATTTAATATAATATTTACAGTGTTTAAACAAATTATCATAACCAAGATTAGTGTTATAAAACTGCGTCTTTGAGTAATGTTTACTTTAGCTTCGTTACTTAAAACGGTCTATAACCACTTTTAACAATTTCTTAAAATAGTTAACTTTCATTTTCAGAAAGAATTTTTAGGCAGTTGCAAAATATATATTGCACAAAAATTATTGAAGCGTTTTTAATTAGTTGATATCTAAATTAGTCATCAATCTAGGGGACTGGGAGGAATCAGGTTTTCTGGTAGAGGATGACAATAAACTAAGGCGGGGGATAGTTATAATAAGAGAGGGTAACAGAACTGTTATCTATCACACGAGAATTTGAATAGCAAGATTATTACTTCCAATTGCATTTAAAGGTAATTTAAGAGTTATTTGGTTTTAATCTTTAAACAGGACATGATGAAGCATTCATGTAATATTTATTATTTTTTTATATTTTTATGTGTTTTGTGTTGTATAATTTTAATTGTATGACAAAGCCATCCACCACCACAGTTACGAAGGGCCAACGAAGAAGGTTAACATTCGAAACATGTTACCATAAGACCACATGAAATTGGATTGGATTGACGTAGGATTAAACACCTATTATTTTAGTCAGAAAAATTGTTAGGTTTCCTAGTTAATTCTATTTTTTAAATATTGGTACCCGAAGTGGCCTAACCTCAACTGAATTGAAATAACATTCAAGTTACTAATTTCGTGTACAATATCAGTGTAACTCTCTTATTAAATGTATTAATGTTCTTGATCTAACTAGGTGTTATTTTTCAGGTCGACAATCTCACACCCTGTTTGACTGTGCACATTGGGACCAATAGTTAAAGAGTTTTGAATGAAAAATCACAATAATTATCAGGCTAATGAATGAGTACAGAGACATTGACCATTCTGTTACCTTGATATTACTTTTATAGTTCTATATGGATAGTTGGAAGCTGATATTGAAATCTGACCAATGACTTTCTAATCTTAAATAGTTTGAAGTATCTGACTATAACTCAACAACATTATTATTTAGTATAATAAAGACATTAAGTTCACATAAAAATATAAAATGATTAGACTTTTCCATTCTGTGTTTAGACAAAACAGTTACTTTATTATTTCATTTACACTAGGTGTGTGCCTCAGCATTTACATGGCACCACTTTTTGTACAAAACAATTGCACAAATTTCAACACAAAAATTGAAAATGATAACGCCAGAAAGACTGTTCAAGTTAATGATGCTTATGAACCAAAGATAAATTTGGCAGCTAAACCTAAGATTGCGATGAAGGCAGGTCATGGTATCATCAGACCTAGATTTCACAAAGCCGAACTGGGCATCAGAAACAAATTGTTTCTTGGCGTGTTAACGTCACCGGAGAGCATATCATCTCTGGCCGTCGCATTGAACAAGACTGCAAGTAAATTTGTCAGCAAAATCATGTTTTTCATCGATGCACCAAGTGCTCAACGTCTCAATGTGTCTTTGCTCAAACTTCCTGGAATTGTCGGATTTACAGACACCAGACAGACGCTGAAACCGTTTCATCTGATCAAATACGTCAGTGATAACTTTCTCGAAGATTATGATTTCTTTTTTATCATTAAAGACACATCATATATACAAGCACAAAAGCTCTCTGATTATGCAAAGAAAATCAGTATTATTTACGACATCCATGTCGGCAGGACTATGCAAACCATCGATGAATCAGAGAAGATTTGTTCATTAGGTAAGTTTTAAAAATCAATTTATAATTCATAGAAGTGCCACACAGATAAATGTTTGCATACATATACTGTATTTTGCTGTGCAATATTTTTTACTGAAAATAACTTTAAAATTATACTAGCATTAAATTTGTTTATTTATTACGTAAAACATACTAAGATTTTGCCCTACATTTTAAAATATTCTTTATAAGTCTAAAGTTACTCTTGCATGGTAATACATCTGCTATAATTAATAATCATTATTATAGCATTTTAATTTCTAAAATTCTGCTACTTAATTGCAAACCTAAAGTTTAGCTAGGGAATGTCATACAATGAATTATAGTCTATTAGGAAAATATGAAGAGTTACA
The DNA here is from genome assembly GCF_021130785.1 of Homalodisca vitripennis. Taxonomy (NCBI): domain Eukaryota; kingdom Metazoa; phylum Arthropoda; class Insecta; order Hemiptera; family Cicadellidae; genus Homalodisca; species Homalodisca vitripennis. The sequence continues at coordinate 73,885 of NW_025777901.1, forward strand.
TACTTAACGAAATGATTTTATCCTTTACTTTTATTTAAGCCATTTATTTTAGCAGATAAATTTAAACTGAATTTCAGTTTGAGTACACAATTTCTAACTCAATTCAAGTTTATTAGTTTGTTAGCCACAAAACAAAATTGATATAGGCTAAAAGTTAATTTTTTAGGGGTTTTCTTTTTAAGTATAGTTTCAGAAAAAATTAGTGTTGAAGTTCATTTAAAAACCTTTTTAATTATCTTGATGTTAAAACACAATTATAAAAATAATTAGTGTCATGGGAAGGGTTAAATAAACAAAGCAATGGTTTGAAAATAATAATATCATGCTATTAAAAGAGATTTTGTCTGAACATCTACTTTTTTGCAAATTTAAAGGGATTCTCTTCAGCATTAAAAGCACCCATAAATTGAGCCAAATTTTCATACTTTGCAATATAAGTAGTTTTTTTTTTCAATAAAAATTTACATCCATAGTATGTTTTGAAAAATTGTAAAGTAAATCTTTTATAATTAGTATCCTAGATGAATTCGTGAACAATCTATAGTTAATTAAATTTTGTCTTCAATAACTCATTTTTTTAAGTGTGAAATGAAGCATTAAGTAACATTAGAACAGGCTTATAAAACTTTTGCAAGTATTGAGTGTATCAATTTGCAGTAACAATAAAGTTTTCTGTTATGCAAGCTTAATAGCCAATCACTGATCTTTATCATCAGTTCAATATTTTTCAAGAAAACAGTTCTCATTATTTTTCCACTGACCACTGTTTGTCAAAGGTCTGCTATTCAATAAAGCTGACTTTATAAAAGTACAATTATGAGTTACCTAGAGGACGAGATAAACTAAATGGTATAACGCCTGTTTTCTTGGTTATTACTACAGATTCTGGTATCCTGTTAAGTAATTCAGTTGTGAAGAAAATGCAGAGGTCCCTAGAATGGTGCGTCAAGAACGCTGTGACCAAAGATGACAATGTAAACTAAATGGTATAACACCTGTTTTCTTGGTTATTACTACAGATTCTGGTATCCTGTTAAGTAATTCAGTTGTGAAGAAAATGCAGAGGTCCCTAGAATGGTGTGTCAAGAACGCTGTGACCAAAGATGACAATGTAAACTTTGGTCGATGTGTGTTCCACGCTTCCCAAGTTCCATGTTCTGATTCCGCACAGGTGAGAATTCAGCTTTTCCGTAGTACTTAACATATTTTCAATTATATGAACATTTTGTAATAATCGAGTTAACTACTAATTCTAAAATTTTCATTTAGTAAAAAAGCTCCTTTTATTTGTGACAAATGTATTGTTTAATTAATGTATTGTTAAATGTTTTAAAATGGAACGGATACAATGCTCTTTTATCTACATGTATAAAACTGAATGTTTGTCTGTATGTCCTTTATAGAATCGTAAACTATTTGACCGATCATTATGAAAATTTGTATGTATATGTATTTTTTCACGGAGAACGTTTATATGCTATGCCCATTTATGTAACTCTCCACCAGGTGGCGCTGCAAGACATAAAAGTTTTTAAAGCGCCTGCACATTAATAAACTGCAATTATGAAACAGTTATGTATATTACATAGCCAAACATTCTTTTAAGGCGCTAAGTTATGATGTATATTTGTCTTTAAAATAAATTTCTGTTTGAACTAAAAGCTTGAGTGTTAGATCACGTTATAATAAAGTACTTGTACGTGTACAGTGGCTATAAACATACACTTTGACAGATTTTCTTGATCGTGGCAACAAGACAAACTTTACATCGGCATTGTAAATATAATTCACTTGAACCAGAAGTGCTCATATACAGGACAAAGCTTTACGAAAAGCGTCTGAAGCCGCAGGAAACAGCTAGTGCTTTATAAAACCAATAAAATTAAGGTTATTTTTTGAGAATTTTATTTTAATGTAAAATTATTAAAGTCTTAACACAGAATGAACTATTTGTATAGCAACCTGTACGTGTTAAACTAATTTTAAAACGTTTTGGTTTTACAAATCTGGTATTTAGGCCTACAATATATGTAATATTTTACAAATTTATTGGTTTAATATTATATTTGAAGATTTTACAAAATATTAACTATTTTGTTCGTTTTAGGGAACAAAATTCCAAACGTTTGTCGTCAGAAAGGGACAGCTCAATTCTTTGATTCCATCAGTAACAGCTGATAACCAGAGGTTTGATAATTCCATAATTATTGGACCGTTATCTAAAGCAGAACACTACTATACCATTCACTTCTACTTTTCAATGGTGAGTATAGTTAAAATTAGAAATACTTACAACCAAAGAGGAAGTTGATACACTTTTAATTCCTTTAGGTTAAGTCATGAGCAGAGAATCTGCCATAAAGGGGTCCGGTTCCGAGTTACTATCCTGGCTTCATCGAGTTCTAATGCCAGTATTGTTGATATAGTTGTTTGTTTTGCTGTCAGATAGCATGCTGTTACAAGCATTTCATTCACAAGTTTAATTGTTTTAGCTGTCTAAGATTATAACTGGCCAATCAGCTGTTTATTCTTCTTTAATCAGCTGTTTTCTGTTTGTTTTTGCATCTTGGTGTGATTGAGTATGAAGGAGTTTTAACAACTAAATTTAACTTATCAATTTTTAAATTTTAGTGTCTTATAAAAGATTGTCTGGTTTTAACCCTTTAACGCTCACTGGTCGATATTTCAACCACCTCATTATTTTGCTCTGTGCACGCTTTATTTTTACTTGTAATCTCTAGACGCACGGTGGTTGAAATTTCAACCACACCGAAATTCTTTCTATGCACACCTCTAAAATTTGCAAATTTTAAATGTTTTATTGAGTTAACTTTAATACTGGGGTTGTATCTAGACTTGGAAAAATAATTTAAAAAATCCTTTCTTTTATTTTATATATTTTAGGCTATGGTTGATATTTTGACCAGTGACCTTTCAGGTATATGCATAATATCTCATGCTCACTGGTTAAAATTTCAACCACTTATGGATAGTGTCACAAATGTTACAAATTATAATGAATAAACATTATTTATTTAAACCCAAAAAGTATTCACTATTTAAACAGAAACTTAGTTTCATTTTAAACATAATTGTTATAAAAAACAACAATTATTAAAGTAAAACAGTAATCCAAACCAAAAATTATCATAAACCCTTAATTATTTAAAGCAAAAAAAGTTTTTTATTTTATATATATATATATATATATATATATATATGAATAAAACAGCTTAATTCAAACTAACTATTATAACGAAAAATATTTAATTTAATGGTAAAAAATTATACATTTTACATGAACACATTGTTACATTTTTAACAATTTTTGCTAAGAGGAAAATTACAAGTTAATAACTTTCATTTAACCATATTCAGAGGGAAAAAAATATTTATAGGCCTAATCAATACATAGTCATTTGGAAATAAAAAACATATTTAATCTAACCTAATTAAAAACTTAAATATCTTTATAATGAATAAACATTATTTTATTTAAACCCAAAAAAGTATTCACATTAAACAGAAACTTAGTTTTCATTTTAAACATAATTGTTATATAAAAAACAACAATTATTAAAGTAAAAACAGTAATCCAAACCAAAATTATCATAAACCCTTAATTATTTAAAGCAAAAAAAGTTTTTTATATATATATATATATATATATATATAATATATATATATATATATGAATAAAACCAGCTTAATTCAAACTAACTATTATATAACGAAAAATATTTAATTTAATGGTAAAAATTATACATTTTACATGAACACATTGTTACATTTTAACAATTTTTGCTAAGAGAAAATTACAAGTTAATAACTTTCATTTAAACCATATTCAGAGGAAAAAAAATATTTATAGGCCTAATCAATACATAGTCATTTGGAAATAAAAAACATATTTAATCTAACCTAATTAAAAACTTAAATATCTTTATTAAAAAAAAAGTAATGAATATAAAATTATAGCTCAGGGCTTGTGGAAATGGGCGAAGCAGGCTAGACACAGGGCTACATCACATTTCCCACAGGCAATACTTGTGCGCTTACATTTTTCCTTCGTATTACATCTTGCACATCTACGAGAAGAAGTGGAAATTGGAAAATGTTCTCCAACATTATTAAGGTCTAAATTCGTTACCTTTCTACCAGTTACTGAGGTATTAGCTTTTGGTGTTCTACTACGGAAATTCCCAATGAGTTCTGCTGTCAGCTTTTTCACGAAAAAGTAGTTGTGTCATTGGTTTTTTTCTATTTTCAGTTGAAATATACTTTATACAAAATAAATGAGTTGACTATGACAGATTCTAAAAGAAAAATAAAAGATTTTTAACCACCATTTTCTTGATTTCTGGACTATTCGATAACATGATTTGTTTATACTACAAAATTATCTCTAAAATATGTCATGTAAACTTTCAAGCAGTCTTTATTTCTTGTTTATAACTTGCATGTCCAAAGATATTCGTCTTATCTGAATAATTTTGTCTTCTAGAGGAGAATATCCACATTAAAAGTGTATAACACCAATTCAAAATCTATAAAGATAAATTTTTTTATAATTATTATAAAATTACCATAATTTAGGACAAAATTCTTTTAGTGTGATATTTAATTTGTTTCAAGAGTCTATATGGCTAATATAATTTAAAAACAAAGCATAATGTAAAGTCTCATATATCACGACCAATGCTAAATAAATTTAAATGTATTAAAATCTCACCTTTACTCAGCTGCAGTTAAAAACGTAATGGCAAACAGGATTTTCTCTGATGTCACTATCCTAGATGCACGCTGGTCGCAGAATGAGCCACTTTTTGTTGTTTATCTCGATAGAGTGCAGTACAAGTGCCGTTCACGTCTATTTCATGTCCCAACATGTCAGATGGAATTCCAAGAATGGCTAGTGCTGACAAGGACTATATTCGCCCATCCGTATGAGCCAAAATTACCTTAATTGAAAGTGGTTGAAATATCAACCACCGTGCGTAAACTAAACTGAATGTATTTTTGGGGTGTGCACAAGGAAGTTTTTCCAAGTGGTCAATATTTCGACCAGTGAGCGTTAAGGGAATAAAACATAATTTAGGCAAGCTATAAAGGGTTTAAAAGTATATCTGTATACAGAATAGAAACAAAAAATAGACCTTTTAAGTTTATTCTATGTATATTATTAATAAAAAATAATAAAATTCTATATGTGTAATAATATTTAAACTAAAAACTATTATAGTAACAACTTAAAATAATGTATTTAACACATTCACTGCGGATGACAAAATTACCGGCGACAGAAAATGCGGGAATTTTTGTTTGTTTTTTACTTACCCAAAACGGAGTCAGGATAGCCAAAAGGGTTGTCCAAGATATCCCGGAAGCTTTGTTGGCCTGAACGGGTGACGTCATGTCCGTGCCGAGTCTGCTCGTTATCCGCACCGGGTGCCAGTCCCCGTGTTGTATGTGCTCGCAGTGCACTAGGTTTCGGCACAAACACTTGCGAATTACACGTATATAGTACATGAATGACACGTAGATAGTACATCAATTACACGTATTGGGGTGGGGTGACCTACTGGGGGTGGGGGACGCCGCCTTCACCATCCCTAGGACTGTTCAAACTCGACTCATTGTCTTTATCAGATGAAAAATTATCGTCAATAACATTATCGTCTTCCTCCATTATGAGTACATACACTTACACAGTCAACAGACACTATAATCCACTCACACAATATCGCAAAGCATATACAACAAACGAAAATGGCGAACTGGCAATGAATCGCACCAACTGACTCACCGAAACAGGCACACCTCGCTATGAGTGTTACAGCCTTCCCGGGCAACTGCTCAGCTCACACTGAGGCAATATAAAAGCAGCTGTCGTATGCCGAGCTCGCTCGTCCACCGTCCGACACGCCATTTTCGCATGACGAGCATGCTCGTCACCCGCAGTGAATGTGTTAAGTTAATCTGAAAGTTTTCTACAATCCGTCCAAGTAGTGGTAATGTATTGGAAGCTTCAATTTCATGTTGTCAAATTTAATATTTTTATGAGATTGTTATTTTTTTTTCTTAATTAATTTTTGACTGAATTATTGTTATAGAGATCACGTTTATAGATTATATTGTTCTTCAATAATAATACGATTTATTTGGAAAATTAGTGAGCACACTCTTATTGGAAAAATAGTATTTAAAAATGTATTACATACATAGAATAATTTGGTATTAAAAGCACTTCCTGTGTAATGTACCGTACTTAGATTTTTACCCATATGTTTTATATTCCATAACTACAAAAAAATCAATTATAAAATAAATCTACTAATAATATTACTCTACACAGGTTAATATGAACATTTACTTTTTAGACGGAATAGGCTGGCTTTAACTTTTGTTATATTCTACATTTTAGAACCTAAAAGTTACAATTAATACTTAATTTAAAATTGTATTAATCAAAACCTATTCATTGTTTCAAACACAATTTACGTCTGTAATAATATTTTAGGTAATGCATTTCTGAATGTTTCAGAAAACAACAACGAAACTAAATATTGCTATTGAAGACTTGAGGAAGTCTGTAGTAAAGCTATCAAAGTCACAGACAGCTGAGAGCAGAAGGTGGCCAGTGGCCAGCCAGCCGCCCGCCGTCCCGTTGTCTCACTTTGACGTGGTGCGGTGGGACCACTTCACTCTCACTCACAAATATCTCAACAACGATTTCACAAACCTTGTCCCTCTCTCTGGTGCCGACAAGGAAGATATCCAGGTAACCCTCTCACTTACCTAACTGATACTCTTATTAACCATTTATCACAATGTCCACATTTATAACCATAAATTTTCTGAGAAGGTGTTTTGTACATCATATGATTTTTACTAAAATTAGTTTTAAACGTTTGGTTGTAATCCTTAGAAACTAATAATTTTATTTTGTGTACTTTTTATTTTAAAACTGATGTATAGAATTTAACATTTCAGTACTGACCTAACATACATAGTAGAGGTTATCTGCTATACATGTGTGTCCATTTATAAGAATGCTGGGTAAGTTTAGTGATTTAAAAACTAATACTCAGAAAATGTATTTCATGATAATAAAGTACTACCTACATTGAGATTTTAATAAAAATTTTTATTTTTAAAATTATAATTTAGTTTTTAACTTTAGAAATAAACGTTATTAAATACAGCCACAGAAATGCTTTGTTCAGTTATGTATTTAAAGCAACATGAGCAATCCAAAAAATGTAAAGGTAAAATACTGAAGTACAGTAGAGTCCCGTTAATCCGACCTAATTGGGACCGAGCCCTATTCGGATTATGTGATTGTTCGGATTAGCCAGAATTACAGAAAAATACGGTTTTAACTTGAGAATGGGTCTAGTTTGTTATAGAATTATCAACATTGTTTATTAAAACATGTTTTCTGACTGTTGCATTGCATTTCTTGACAAATAAACGTGTTTGCGAATACTAAGCACATTTACCGTATTTAGTGTGAGAGTTCTATTGTTAAGCAATGTGAGTCATCCAATAAACTCTCTTCAATGCGACAGAAGACAATAACTGAATTTATGTCTTTTAACAATTAATATTGTACTCAATAATAATATCAGTACTGTACGTCCAATTTTTGTTTGATTTCACTTCTTAATACAGTAATTTAACTCATACTTAACCTATAAGTTTCAATTTGGTACTGTATTTAACTTCATTATTTATGTACTGTACCGTACACAATTTGTCTTAATAAAATACCGTATGTCTATTTAATTAAAGTTTTATTTGTTTATGTACGAAATGATGCACCCATTTTCATTTTTTAAGTAATTAGTTCCTATAACTGTTCATTATCGTTATAAATAATTCCTCCTGGACCTGTTTGGATTAACCGACGTTCGGATTACACGTGTTCGGATTAGCGGGACTCCACTGAATAATAATTAAATTTAATGTTCAAATATTGATGTACTAGTCTAACGTTTAAGTGTGATAGTAGTTCAAATTTGTTTCTTTCTGTAGCAAAATATTTTAAAAAACTAACAAATAAAAAAAAAAACATGTAAATTATTTTCTGCATCTTGTCATTGATGTTTGATGTTCTCAAAGCAAATTGATGATGTTTTAAAATTTGGTGATGTAGCACAATAAATATTACTGCAGGATCATAAGTATTTATAATTAAATTAGTATTAAAGGAAGATTATTAAATTTAAAAAATGTTAACTGGCAAGAAAAAAAAACATTTTATTTATATAACATTAGAATAATTGATGAATGCCAATGCTGATTGAATGATTCATGAATTTTATGATATGATTGAAAATATTTTACTATCTTCTTTACAATGAAACAAACTTGTTGGATTGCATTAAAAGTAAAGGTGTGAAAGACGTATTTTTGACTATGCTGTTCAAATAAAAGTTTCATTAATCGTGTTTAAGTCAAAGTAAACTTAGTGCAATTCTAATGTGTGATCTTTTATAATAGTTTCATATGGATGTTAATGAAGCCATTATATTTTATTAAACAATTTTATTAGGTATTTTTGAATGTTTTTACAAGTTTATATCGGCTGAGATGAAAAGAAGGCAGCAATGTAAACCAAATGACAAAGAACCATTAGTGTTTCTTTTCTGACATCTCCTTGATTTTCATCTGTTGTAGAGAATCATCTCCGCAGCTATAACTCATGTAGAGGAAAAGTATGAGAGTGCATTGAAATTTCATAGGTTTATAAACGGGTATCAGAAATTTGACCCTTCAAGAGGAATGGATTATATAATTGATCTTGAGTTCAGAGAAACTACAAGTGGCAAAACGATCCACAAAAGGTAAAACTAAACGAAGCATGGAAGCATTACGAGATGTTAGTCCCCAGATAACTTACAGCATGTATTTAAAGTGAGCACTGTACATCAAATTCAAATTGCATCACCTTTAACTATTCAGATAGTAGAATAGATTAACACTTCCTCTTACACTGTTCGGGAAATTATCGTAGTATTTTACTGTGAGTTGTGGTAGCAACATGCTAACATTACATTGTTCAGGCCACAATAAGTATTATCATAGAAATATTTGTGTTAATAATAGCCATTAGATATGGTCAAATTCTTAACTCTTTTATAAGTAGTGACGTACTTATTATCACCAACAGCACTGCACACAGGTTTTCGCTGCAGAAAATTATACTCTAATGTAAAAGAATTTGAGAACAGTGTTATTAACCTTTTGCACGCCACTAATAAATCCATTAACTTTCCTATAACACCAAGACAAGTAAAAAATGTTGTTTCTTAAGTTCAAAGCTAATTTTTATTATAACTAAATTATAAAAGGTAAAAGCAAAAAAGTATAAAACAGAATTTTCCTTAAAATTAGCGTATTTATTGATAAAAATAAAGAAAGAACTATTTACAAAACTGTTAATTTCAGATAAATTTACTTTTAAAACAAGATAAATATTTAAAACTAATCACAACACTACCACACAATAAAGAATAATAACGAGATACATAGTAGACTTGTGCACTCGTGACAACCGAGAAAGCAGTTTTACACGCCACGGATATGTTTGGTTATGGCTCTGTAGGAGATGCAGAACTGACGAGCAGGCGGTTGGAGTTAGACAAAGGGCGCTCCCGTCCCCCTGCCGCAGAGTGAAGGTCGTTTATAAATACTTCCTTGGCAACCGTGATAAGCACGGAGCGTGCAGCTGGGGATTTTGAAGGCCTTTTATGAGCTAAAAAAATCTCTAAGAGACATAATCTAGATAATATCAGATATAACTGTATTTGGCATTTTGGTCAAAGTCTACCATTCTAATATATCTGTCTATGGCTTGGGAAGGGTTACATTATAAAATCAATACTTCTATTATACAATGTGTTATTAAAACCTTTGCACTCGACGGGCCATTAAATGTGGCCCATACTGATTTCTCGCCCCGCTCAGGTGAAATTACGGATAATTATCCTCTCAGCTTGGCGGGCTACAACTAGTGGCGGGCCACAGCCAGTGGCGGACTGGGTTGTGTGTCTCCACTCGGTGATTATGTAACCATGTACGTCACTTGACTTGTATTTAAATAGCTGTATTTGATCTTCCACCCTCTAAATGACTGGTATTTAAATGCAATTCTCAAACAACTAACTTACAACTTATTAGTTTAAAGCTAAACACTTTTTCAATTGGTCATTTATTATATCCTCTTAAAATACAAAATAGTACATAAGTTAACCTGAAGTTTTAATTTTGCAAAATAAAAATACAGTTAGTCTTAAGTAGGTCTCTAATATGAATAGAATATAAAATCCTTTCCTTATTTTGAGGTTTGGTTCCACCAAATGTACTATTATTTTAATAAGTTGATAGGATACATTATAGCAGCTACAGCGGCACTGACACTTAGATCAAATACAATGCTAAACAGAGTTTACTATGTGTGGTATGTGCTTCAAATAGATAAATATTAACTTAGTTCCATATTTGGCAGAGGGATTTCAGCACTTTCCAGCCACAACTGGATAAGGATTGAATTTTATAGTGGGCCACACATAGTGGCCTGTGAGCTAAATGGCCAAAACGGTGAGGGCCACTATGTGTGGCCTGGCGAGCTGAGGGACAGGACCTTGTCATAACCCTCTGACCTGACAGAGAGAGGGGCACCTATGCTGACCTATAGTACCCCCCAAGCTGAGAGGACAATCAAGTGCAAAGGGTTAAGGCTACTGTAGTTAAAAAGGAAATATAAAGTTACACAGTGAGACTTGGTTCTCGTTTTAGCACCAAGAATTTTCCACCAATACAACCGTTTACAACCTTAAGAAAATAAAAGGAAATCTGTTTTCAAATAAAGGATATTCAAGTCAAAAAGTAAATAAAAAATAAGTTAAAAAATTTACTTGATCTTCATGTTTACATTACATACGAAAGTGAAATAACGCATGAAAACGTATGTTTTTTGCGTAGTGAAAGTGTTTTTCAAGCAATACGCAGTAGGTGACTTTTCATCCCTTCCTCATCTCTAACCCACATCATCCTGCATCTTGTCTGTTTACAGATCTACTGGATCAAGTCAACATGACAATATAGGACTTCTTAGTCATTTTTATTTTGGCTGTTGTACGTGTATTATTACGTGTTTCAGTGGCATATCTGCATTGTGACACAGTTTTTTATACGTGCTTTTCCTGACATAGTCTTGAGTTCAGCTATATCTGATTTTGCTCTGTACTTTTTTGTTTTTAATTTTGACTTTATTGTGGTAATCACCATGTATTCAATTGTTTACTAGTTGCCAGCATAAACTTAGTTTCTTAGTATTTTTTTCTTAGTATTTTACCTCTGAAAAAGAAAACAGATTATAATGCTCGAGACATCCTATTCTATTAAACTTAAAGATGGAAATTGTCCGTAATTTTGTAAAAATAATTAGTTTTATAAATCATAATATTGCCAAACTGTACCAAGATTAGCTATAATAGATGATTTGAAACCCTGACATCGAAATTCCCAAAAGGTCAACCTGATATAATCTGTGAACATGTACAGACATTGTATGTTTATTTATCTAACTACACCAAGGCTTATTTTTTATACAATTCATATCTCACAATGAATGATCAAAGGTTTATTGTTTTGAACCAGTCAAATCCCAACAATTTTCTAACATTATGTTTCAGATTTGAATTGTTCAAATCGTTGGGCAAGGTAGAGATGGTACCAGTACCTTATGTCACGGAGAACGTGCGCGTACATGTCGTCATCCCAGTCCAGTCAGCTGACAGTGAAAGGATAATGACGTTTTTGAAACAGTACAGTATAAATGCAATGGAGAAAAAAGATTTGCAGTTCTTGATGTTGGTATGTATCCGTTCATGTGGCGAAAGAATTGAGAGTTTTTCTATTGGTATTAACTGCTTTATAATTGCTGAATTTAATCAATTTTATGAATAAAATTTATTTATTTGCATAAAAAGAACTACAATGCCACATTGACATCATAGGTTTCTGATGTCATGCCTCATATTGATGTAATATTGGTGAAACTATTAATATAGCACATATTATTGCTTATGTAGTATTATAATTGCTAATTATAATTATATTCTATAAATGAATTGTACTTACAAATTTTTATAATGGTATCATTAGAAGTGTCTGTGATGATCATTCATGCCACCGTTCATTGAGTTAGTTCTATCGCATTATATTATCAAGACAAATTAAATGTGCATTGCTATAGTTTACTGGTTTTATAAATACTCTATGTGAATTGTTTGATGCAAAAATCAGAGTCAGCTGATCGAGTAGCTAATTTATAACAGCCGAAAAAAGAACAAAACTTGTAAAATTAATTTATAGAGTTAAAAGTCATTGTTTGTAGTCTTAGAAGTCCAAATAGACATATTCAGTAGCAATGAAAATATTAAATATTGAAAAATTTTGATGCACAAGATATGTTTATGTTGCCACAATAGCGTCACTGTGCCTGAAGGTTTTTATATAACTTTATTAGATATGAAGACAATATATATATATATATATATATATATATATATATATATATATATATATATAAATTAGCTAGTGTTATTTATTACAAACACTTTTGTATAGATTAAGTTTTGAATACGTTTTGTACACATTTGCTGCTTAAAATAAATATAAATGTGTGTTTCACTATGTTTTAGACTTGAACTATTGTATTTTAATTTTCTGTGGTTTAACCCAAAGTGTTCAATATATTAGCTTTTGAAATTAATGAGAAAAATGTAAATCTAAAGATATGTGGAGAATTATTAGTATACCAAAACAATTTTAAACACAAAAGTTTTGAGAATATGAACATAACACACAACGTAGAGTATAATGAAATTAAATTGTGTACGTCCATATTAAATGTAACTGGTGATGGTATGTTTCAGGTTTTTATCTATAACTCGCACGAGTCATCAAAAGGAGACAATGATATTTTTAAAGAAGTAAAAAATAAAGCTTTATCGCTTTCGAATAAATTTGAGAAGTTAGGCAATTTAATAAAGTGGCATTCAATAAAGCTTCCTGGCAATGGATCAGACTTTGCAGTTTTAACCGAATCTTTGCTAGATTTTGCTGTAATGGACTCTGTACTGAAAAAGTTCTCACCAGAAAGTTTAGTTCTTGTAGGAAGGCCCAATATGGAAGTGCGTCTGGATTATTTTAATAGGGTAAGTAAGGCGATTAGTTTTTCTTAAACAATATTCTTTTTTGTTTAATGATATTTTTGTGTTAATAACTAGTGTAATACTTCAAATTTATTACTTCTACATAACTGCAAAATTTATTTAACGTTTACATAATTAAAAGGTAACCCATAAACTGCCATTATCAATTTACATGAATACATAGATTTGTCGTTTAAGCTTAATATTTTTTAGTAATAACTAAGTTAGTACTTTAAATTTATCATAGTAATTTCATTTTAACTGAAAAGTAATGTAAATTGTAACGTGTAAGTAGCCTACAACTGGACAAAGAAACCTGCTTCTTGAAAAATTTTTTGTCTAAACTTAAGAAGTAGGTTTGAGACGAACAAAATTAATATGACCGAAAAAACGTATTTAATCCAATGTGTTTACGGAGCATGGTCTGGGGGTCGATGTTTTGAGGACGGCTAGTATCACACGAGCTGCCTTTTAGATTAATATGGCTTATGGCCACCCTGTACTGCACAGTGAATGTGGAATCGAGTATAGTTAAGATATAAAAAAAGATATTTACATTACTGAAATTCCTGTTTTCTTCTTTATTAAAATGTAGAAATTAATATATAATTTTTTAAAATTATTTGGCAATCACTTTAAAAAAATCAAATCAAATATAAAAATTGATCAACAAATTTTTTTACAAAGAAAACAAACCATTTCTTATTGCAATATTTTTTAAACCTTTCATTTACACACAAAACAGTATAATGACATAAGTACAATTTTATTGAAGTTGGAAATCTTTTTGGTGAATCCGTAATGGATTGAGGATGAGCGGGCGCCTTGATGGAAGAAAATAAACAATCAACACAAGTAGCCTGTTGCTTTGTAAAAAAGCCGGATTATCAAAGCACATAATATGTTCTATTGGAGAATCATGTTATTAACATAATGTATGTCAAATTACACAATAAGCAATTATGACATAGCATTAGCGATTATGTAATAACCCTAAAATTAAAAGCATAAACTCTGTAAAATTACAGGATCCGCACACTAAAGTGTTATAGATTGTGTTGTCTTCACTGAACTATCTACAAAATTGTATTTCGGTGATTTAGTTTTCACTCAAGGAAATTATTCTTTCATTATGTGACGTGAAAAAACCTTTGGATATAAGACAAATTACTATTATTATTACATAAAAACCTTTGTTGAAATCAGTGTTTGGAAATTCTCACTGGAATAGCAATGACAACCTATTTGGTTGGCAGCAAAAATTAAGCTTACACACAAGGAAAGTAATCCTGTTAAGATTGTTCCTTTATGAGGTATAGAATTTACATTCTATCGTATGATGTCCACACTATTGTATTTTGCAGGTGCGGATGAACACTGTGTTGGATTTTCAAGTGTTCAGCCCCATTCCTTTCACTGAGTACCATCCAGACATCATTTACAATGAGAACCGGCCACAGCCACCAGAACTGGATATCAACAAGAACTATGGCCATTACGATTCTACAAACTTCAAGCACATATCATTCTACACTGCCGACTATTTAAAGGGTGAGAAATTCAAAAATAAATCAATGTTGAATACAGTAATCGTTCAATTAACATTACAAGAACAGTTCTTCGTCGTGCACTAGAATTCATTACACAATAGAGAATAGATTTTGTAAAATAATAAAATGATGTTTAACCTTTTCAGTCCTATCCATTTTAAAAAAAATATACACACAAATACCAGTGATTGTAAAGTATCTATTAAGATCACAGCACTATAAAGAATAATAATACATTTACAGTCATAAAGCTTAAACAATTATAAAGCTAGAGCAGAAGTCCAGATAAGAAAAATTTGGTACCCAAAACATAAAGTTGCCAAAACAGTCACATCAAAATTTAAATATTATTATAAAATTTAAATAAATAAATAACATGATTATGAGAAATAAAAACAGGTATATAACAAATAAATAAATAACTACAAGTAAAACACAACCTCAACAATTACAATAACAGAATTATATAACACTGATAAATTAAAAAATATAGTCTGTATAGATTAAACAAAACATTACATTAGCATTTAAAATCTAATCATTAAACTAAATCTTTTATAGAATAAATGGATTGACTAAAAGCCAGGAATACAATTTTATTATAACTATATTTAGAGACAAGTGTTCTTAAAAAGTTGTAGAGCTTCAAAGTGATTACTGTGTGACTATTAATAGTTTTATTAGTCTATAAAAATCTATGGATACATTTTCTCTATTTCTGTTATACATATGTCTGTCACTATACATTAGGATAAGTTCAGGATGTTTGAGAATATAGAGTATAATATAAAATATAAGTTAAATATGGTTTCAATTTTATTGAAATATATTTTATAGATGTTTTTGCGTTAAAGGAAATCGATGGAATTCATTAGGGGCGTCAAAGGAAGGGTTAAGTAGTCTTGTGTAAGAAATGATATCATAATTTGTGATATTCATATATCCGTTTACTTTTATTAATAAAAACTTATAAATAATTTCTTTCATTTACACTTGATTATAGAAAAATGTGTGGCATATCATGACTAATTTTAATTGTAGGAATGAATTGCTACTCTCATTGTACTCTTTTGCTCTCTGAAACCGCATTCATTGTCCACAAAACATTGTTCTACTCTGTATCTGATCAGCTGCAATACCTTTGCCCCAAACAATGTTGGCATAACAGAAATAACAGTAAAATAAACTAAAATAATCCATGAGTAACAAGATGAATCAGTCTTTCACCTTTCCTAGCAATGCCTGCAAAAGAGTTGCCAATAGCGTATTCCCAATTCCATCAAAGACTGGTGGTAACGGTTGTCAGCAAAAGTAATGAAATCCTGCTTTTGTGAAGTTGATTGGTCAACTAAAAAACAGATTCAGTTTGAAGTATCGCGTGTTGCCTAATTGCACAAGTGGTTGTACTTTCACTGAGTTTATACTATATTAACACAGTTCATGTTACTAGTTCTTTAGTAAGCCTACTTTTTAAGGATTGTTGTCTTCAAGAGTTTATGTATGTAAGGCTGTCCTAGCTTAACGGAAAGAGCGAAATTGTGCTGGTCAGTGTGGACAATTTTGCCACCGACATCAGCGTCCGTTGCTCTTGCCGTCAAGCTAGGACACCGCCTACATGCTGATTGTGTTAGTATCATACTGAATAACTTCATTTAATTTTGCAGCTCGTAAAAAAATTGAGGATGTAATTCCACTTGTTAAATATGACAAAGACATCTGGAAGTTGACACCTAAATCCCAATTGGCAGAAGACAGTCCTTATCATCTCTATACAAGGAATGGTATATACAACATGTTCGTGAAGAACAGCAAAGCACACATTTTGAGAGCGGTGGAACCCAGTCTCCGCTTGCGACACTCGCTAGAGACCTGTGTGTACTGTCGGAGCCAAGTGGAGTTTAACGATTACTGCACCAGGATGCAAGCGTTCAATCTCGCCACTAGAAGTCAACTCGGCAGACTCATACTGGACCACCAAGCTCACGTTGCATATCCTCGGAGTGAATTTTAGCTTGATAGACTGGTTCATACCCTGACACAAGAGCCTAGTATTATTATATTTATAACGCTTTTTACTTTTTCATTAATACAAATTGTATTTATATTTTTGAAATATACAAAATATAATTTGTTATATTGCATCTTATTTTTATACCTGCTTTATTTTATCATTATACAGGATATCCCATAACTCTCTGGACAAAGGTATACCACGTTATTGCTCAGGTCAAGGCAAACATATTTTACCATATGAACATGGGTCTCTGATGCTTAGTTTCCCATCTGTCTGTCTGTATGGGTTTTTTATAAAAAAATTAATATCTTTAATAAAAAATTAAATTATACCAAATTTGGCACAAATTTTGAAGATAACAAGACCAGTTACTTAAAAAAATATCAGGAAATTATCTTTAGTATTCTCATAATGGCGACCTTTCAAACTTTGAATATCTTAAAAACCAGTAAAAATTACAGGAATAACAGATTTTACAGGATTTTGTCACAAATCTAATGACATAAAAATTATTTAAATGCTATAAAAAATAACTGATTTATAGCAGTTGTACTGTGGCAAGACATGGCCCACCTTGAGGTTCTCAGCGAATAGCCAACAATACGAAACTGAATAAACGGCAGCTCTCAATGTGAGCTGTCTTGTCACAGTTATTTACTCTAAATTAGTTATTTATAATGACCATGTAACTACTCTTGGTTTAAAGTTATGTAAAGCAATATTAATGATTAGAACACTGTCTGAATTCTGCAATGAAAAGCTCTTAAAATGGTATATTATGCATTCTTTTAGTCCCAATTGGTTTATGGTATTGAAATATGGAGAAATACATTTAAAAAGAACATTAATAAAATTTTACTAATACAAACAAAAGCAATACATTATATTTCTGGTATTGCTTATAAAGATTCATGTAAACAAAAATTTCAAGAACTTCATATTATGACAGTTTCTTGTTTAGTTGTGTATAAACTGTTGCTTTATATGGCTACGTCAAACAATTTAATATATCAAAATATCCACCAATATAACACAAGGGGCGCAAACAATATTGTAAGTTAAGAACTGACTTCCAAACAATATTCATTAGCAACATTATTCTTGGACCAAAATTATGGAATGCACTGCCAAATAGATTAAGATCACTGCCATTTGGTATTTTTGGTATTAATGATGAATTAAACAATTATTGTTGATCTTAGGAAATTCTTTTATCTGTAGTAATACTGGTGTCTTTAATTAATTTTTTATTTATTTAATGTATTGCTTCTTTTAACCCTTACCGCGCTATGCACTCAAATGCTAAATGTACCCAAAAAGCTGAAACTTATGTAAAAAATACAAATTTTAAATTTTAAAAGCTATGTTTGGTTTTAGGTTCTGTAATGTTAAAATAAAACAAAAATTAATAAAATTCTAATTATAATGTTGTATTAGCAAAATTATATACATATTTGTAAATAAAAAAATCAAAATTTTACCTAAAAATTTTCTTTTGTATGATATGCTTCAAAACAGTCTTCTACATGAAGTGCTGGGGTTGATGTGCATGTTTTGCAGAAATATGGTGTGTCACGTCTATGTCCGTTTTCTGCATACAAACAACACACCTTCTCCTTTTTTCTGCCTTTGATGGGAAATGCCGCCCACTTAGCCGCTCGTGAAGGGGCCCAGCTGGCGCGCGCCGTCGTCTCTTCTCTCTCCGTAGACTTGCCTTCTCTGCCACAAGATCTTCAACAAGGCTCTCCCTGAATTCCTCATGTTACATTGGTCTTCGGCCGTGTGTAGTTTGTATACTCTTATACAACAAATAAGAGTTTACAATTGCTACTTCTAGTAGCCAGAAAAATATTTTCTTATACCACTTCTTTGTTTTGCGCATGAATTGGTAATTGGATATGAAGTGGTCACTTCTATCAACAGCACCCATGTGCTTTGTATAATCTAGGACGACATTAGGTTTTGGTATTGGAGGTTGATTGGGCCATTTACTTGGAACAATTGTCATATCGTGTTTGCTCCCTTTGCTCTTAGTGCTGAGCATGGTAACAACTCTCTAATACTAATAATAACTAACTGATACTAAATAACCATTATTATAACACATAAACTACATCACACTACAAATAAACACTACTATAAAAATGTCTTTGTACACTAAAATAATATTGTAACTGAATAAAAATAGAAAACGAGTAAGCAACGATCCGTAGTTGAAAGCGAGATACAAGTGACTGACGGCTGGCAGTACACGCACGCAGACCCTGAGTCAACCGCGCTGCCTGGAGTGTCGCCATGAAGCTCCAGACACAAAAACAATAAATAATATTTTGTCTGTCGACAAGGAACGGTCCGTGTCCACGTGTTGGGTTGCCCAGGCCATAAATCAACCTTCACCTTCGTTCTAGTACGTTTGTTGTAAACAACACGTCATTTGTAGCCAATAAACTGAATGCACTCAGCATCTGAGTTCACAGCGTTTCAGTAACATGTGAACCTCACTCAGCGTTTGAGTGCATCGCGCGGTAAGGGTTAAAGGTTTGGACAAACTGGAGGATTGCATTGCTCTTAGCATTGAAGTGTACAATAATGTGTTTTTAATATGACAATGTATGACAAATTGCCATGTAATCTTTACCCATTAATAAATAAGTATCATTTGAATGCTATTCCATCACTCATAATGTTTTTCCTTACAATTAGCAATTCTGTAGACAGTGAATTTCAAGTGCTTTCCTTTAGCACCTTGAAAACAAATAACAGCACATACTTCAAAGATGGAGTTCTCAATTGATGGGATATTTGTAAAAACGATTGATTTTTGCCTTAATTATGTCTGTAGCTTGCTAACAGACAAAGGTAGATAGTGCGCAAGAGCTGGACACTGACCACAGCACTACAGCGGTTGCATTTCAAAACTGTACTTACTTACAAAAAACATACGTTGTAGTTAGAAGCAGCTCAGAGATACACATGGCAAATGACATACTGCACTCACAAGGTAGACTGTAACCCTGAGTTCTGGGTATTTACTAAGAACACACAGTTGTAGTAGGTCTTTGGTTTTCATTTTACATTTTGAACTTATTTGTGTATGAGCATAACAATTTTAATTACATAATGAGCGTTCTAGTATTTCCGAGTCGTTTTACGGTTAAAGTGGGAGAAGCAATACTACACAAAATGGTACAGACAATGAATTTTTTATTGCTCCTACATAACTTATTTTTGAATATTTATTTATCATCATGGCACTATTCTGCCTGATGGTCTCCAAAGGTATAAGGAATGGCAAAAATTGGATTGGTAATAATTGTATATAAATCGTACTTTGGCAAAAAAAACTTAGGATTCAAAAATCAGGAATTGATTTTAAGATTCGGAATCATATTTGAAAATTCTGTACTTATCCATCATAGCTGGAATACTGCAAATCTCTTGGCCAAAAAAGGAACTAAATTAATATTTCACTATTTGTAGTACATACCATAGAAAACCTAGTTTAGAATTTTTTTATCTAGCCAACCATAGAGCTGAGCTTGTCAGCTGTACACTGTCTATATCAAGCGGCATGAAAGAAGTCCTTTGAAGCCAATTGCAGAGAAGCACATAGTTGTCACATTGAACATCTGGTGACAACTATAAAATTCTCCTCAAAACAATTAATTTGGACACAATGCAAATATCTAGCAGGATATAAGGGCTGAGTGTTCAACTCAGCCAAGCTCGTTTGGTACTTGACAGGACATTGAGATCAATTTCTTCTGATCGTTATATTTTGATCTTGCCCGATAATAATGAAGTTCAGATATTTATAACTTCAAATAAACATCTTACAAATGAGTACCACTGTTTTACCGGTCCACACATTGTTGGAGCATTACTGGCACAATACGAATCTTGAGATATTTTAATTGTGCTGACAAATTTTCCATGTGGTGTGAACCGGAAAAAATTACATCATACGAGTCGTGGCTATTAAATAACGAGACTGACACTGCTGCGGATCAAAGTGGCATGAATGAACCACCATTAATCAACAGCGTTTAATCAGAACCTACGTTTAAGTTATTGTCTGTCTTTTTTGTTTTGGCTGATGAAATGGTTAGTGCAATATTATGGCAACGAAGTATTGTGAAATCTAATTTTAAACTTGGAAAAACTGCTACTGAAACTTATAATTTACTGAAAGAAGTGTATTGCAGTGAATGTTCAGCACGGATACGTGTTTTAGATTGGTTTAACCGTTTTAAAGATGGCAGAGAAGATGATTCACGGCCAGATCGCCCTTCAATGTCAAAAACTGATGAAAATGTCACACACTGGTTACATGGTCTATGTTTAGCCACTCTTGATTGTTATGGGCCTTTCTAGTTCTGAAAATATCCTACATATATCGTTACCATGGTCTTTACTGCTTCTTTTACTAAGAAGACAATACATTTTATTTAGTTTTGTTAGCTGCTATATGCAAGGTTGTGTGTTGTTTTTTTGTTGAGATTGTTGTTGTAATATTTTCCTTAATTTTATTTATGAGTTTATTATTTGGCATATATGTATGAACATTTTTGTTTTTGTAAAATCCATTGTTATATATTAGCTAAAATATGTTAGAAAATAACTAACGATCATAATGGGCGTAAAGAACTGAGGTATCCTGTTGCTGCAATTGAGAGCATTTCTGATATCAGTGATAGTGATGGGAAGTGTGAATGGCATAATCATTTTCCATGCTCAAAAACCGTTTGACGATTCACGGTTTGTGCGAAGATGAGGAACTTGAAACGTAAAGGTGAATGTTATTTGGATTATTTTCCCATTGTACAGTACGTTTAATTAATTGTAAAGTAATTTTGTAAACTGTGAACCCAAAAAATAAAAATTTCTTAGGAAACAAGAAGTTTAAATATATGTCCAGCAAAATCATAATAAAACAGTACTCATAATATTTTCCTTAATTTTGTTTATAAGCTTATTACTTGAGATACGTGCATGGACTTTTTTTATTCATGTAACAAACATTGTTGTATCTTTGGTAAAGTATGTTAAGTTAGTTAGAAAAGTAACTATCTAATAACAGTGTTTAATAAATTTAATGCTCCATAGTTTATGGATTTAGATTCTGAAAACTTTAACCAGTCTTGTATTTTTGCTCGATTTAATTGCCGTTATCGGTACAGCAGAGGCCTCATTAAATACTTCTTATATGGATTACTTCTATATTGTTCTACTGTGGCTTTAAATCCGCCATGGATTGTTTTCAAAACACGTGTGTATATTAATGACATACAATAGCTGTTAAACGTAACAATTACGTGAATGTTCAGTTCCATCTTCCGCTTAGTGCAGCGTATGAAATATGATCCGTCACAAGACTTCACATTGAATCAACACTTCCCGTAATAGCTACGATATGTGTAACAATCATGTGATATTCTTGACGACTTCAATATAACTGCCATTCGTAAGAATGTTGTTAGACGATCGTATCACTGTCTGCTGTACCCGGACACTCAGGCTTTATACTCTAGTTGGTACTGACAATGCCTCAAAGCTAGGAAACAACTTAGCAACAGTGCACTTCACACCCACAGGTTCCTCCTCCAATGGACTTCCTGTAGCTGTAATCCTTACTCACATTAATTCCCTATTCAGATCTTTGGCCACATTAAATGAAGTTTCGTCTTTTAAATTAAACTGTTTTATACTACCATCCTTGCCTGGTTGATCCAAGGGTGTATCCAGTCCTAAATTTCGGAGGGGCCACCTGAGTTTTAGTTTACCACTAGCAGTTAGCCATGGATTTACACTCTACTTGGTAGGTTTATAGCACTTCTGGTTCGAGTGAATTATATTTCTGACACCACTGTTGAGTTTGCATTGTTGACATGATCAAGGAAGTATATTACAAAGTGTATATTTACTCCCATTGTAATGCACTTCTGGTCTTAGTATATTTTTGTTTAGTAGTTGATTTGCCTTGTTTCCTGATCAGGAAAATATATGTATACAGGGTGAGGCAAAATAACCTCCCTATTTTCATTGCTTTATTGTGAGTAGAGGGAGGCACTCAGAATGGTGGGGATAGCCGCAATCGATGCAAGAGAGGGGGAAGTTTAAGTGACACTCCGCCCGTAGGCACCAGTCGTCAGCCACCATCATGGTGTGGACGAGTGCACAGAGAGGTTATGCGGTCGAAGCGTTCATTCGTAGCAATGAATCGGTTATCATGGCTCAACGCGAATTCCGAACGCGGTTTCAAATTCCTCCTCGTGATTCAGTACCGGACCGCAAGTCTATTGTGCTGTGGGTGAAAAACTTCAGAGAAACTGGTTCTGTTGTGAAAAAACGAGGTGAAAGACCTCGTAGTGCTTGTACACCAGAAAACATTAATGCGGTTAGGCAATCAGTTTTGCAGTCTCCTCAACGATCAGCTCGCAAACATGCAGCCGCCCTTCGAATGTCCGACCGTAGTTTTCGTCGAATCCTACACGTGGATCTTCATTTCCATCGTTACAAGATGGTTGTTGTCCAAGAGCTGTCTCAACGTGATTGGCAGAGTCGTATGGAAGCGTGTCAAATAATCTTGGAAAGTCTCCCACCAGACGCTGTTGTTTTTTTTTTCAGTGACGAAGCGCATTTCCATCTGTCTGGAAGTGTGAATAAACAGAATTTTCACTATTGGAGTGAAAACAATCCGAAGGAAATCCATGAGAGGCCTCTTTATAGTGAACGTGTGACTGTTTGGTGCGCGTTATCACGATGTGGAATCATTGGCCCTCATTTTTTTGAAGAGGATGGCAATGTTGTTACTGTGAACTCAAACAGGTATGCCAACATGCTAGCAGAATTTTTGAACCTGCCCTACAACAGAGGGCTTTCGAGAATGTGTGGTTCCAGTAGGACGGTGCCATAGCACATACTGCCCAAATGGTAATGAACATTTTGAGGCAAATGTTTCCTGGCCAATTGCTTTCTCGGGGAGGGACATTGTGTGGCCAGCGCGATCACCCAATTTAACCCCATGTGACTTTTTTCTGTGGGGTTACTTAAAGGCCGATGTGTTCAAACATCGCCCCAGAAAACTGCAAGATCTGAAGCAAGCAAGCTATACGGGAGGAAGTTCTGCGCATACCTCAAGCCATGCTCCAGAGAGTCCACGACAGTTTCAGAATTCGCTTGCAACAGTTTATTGATAACCATGGCCACCACTTATCTGATATTCTTTTTAAAAGAAAGTAGAAAAACTTCCTTTGTCATAGAATAAGTTAAAATGAATAAATTTGTTTTTTTGAAAAAAAAAAAAACGGTGGTTTTTATTAGCATTTAAAAATAGGGAGGTTATTTTTCCGCACCCTGTATATTTACTCAGCTCTGAGGAGCCTACTTCTGTCAAAATATGTCAAAAGACAAATAAAATGGGTTTTATAACAGTCTTTAAACATATAGTAAAAGTTAGATAGTGACTTTGTTTTTTATATCTAATACTAAATATTTGCTACACTTGTACAGTGAAAAGTACATTAACAGTGACACTATGTTTTTTTTTCTTTATAAACTGAAAAATATAGTTAATATTTTAAAACATTTAGAGCTGGAATGAATACATTAGTTCAAAAGCACAGTCCAGTGAACTTTCATCTAGCATAGCTCTTGCAGACTACTTCAAAGGGACTATTCGGCGTCAAATTCTGACCATTTTATGTTTTCGGACATTTTCTAATGTCTAAAACGGCGTTAAAATAATGATTTTCCCTTACAAAATGTTCTCACTATAAAAATGGAAACAAATTGAAAATAATAAACCATGTTTACACTGAACAGTTTATTACATTACATGTTCTGTTAATTTATATTTCACAACATTAGAGACAAAGATGGGATTTTTTGCCAGTGGGGCGTAGTCCAAAAGAATTTTCAAAATAAGAATAGGCCTTTATTCATCCCAGGGACCGTAAGAATGTTCATGTAAAATTTCAGTACAATCTGTTAAATATTTTACGTGTGAAAGCAAAACAAACAAACAAATAGTAACTTTTGTGTTTATAACATTATTATGATTAATATAAGTAGAGGTGTATTATTATTATTATGTCAAAGATGCATTTCAGTACAACAGAAGACAAGGTCTTTAGAAAGAAATTTACTCATACTCAAAGGTTAGTTCATAAAGTTAAATTAATTTTATTTTTTATGATAAAAATTTAAAAATTGATTAAGCTTTTTCGACAAAAATGTTTTTTTTTTAAATATTGGAAGAGGCCATGGTCCTTCACCTGGATCCCCACTGTGTTGATCTATGTAGTAGCAGCTTATATTTATAAATAACTATCAGTTGGGAATAACATTGTTCACATGCCAAGGAATGAATTAAAACAAACATTTGTAAAATTCCAAATATAAGGTGTAGGCTTTATTTAAACAACACTGTGATACATTTATAAGTACAAATATTGTGTTTTAAGTGTGCGGTTATGTTCATTTCTAGATGGCTCCCCTGACTGTACATTCCTACACCTATATATTGTTATATTAGTAATTTTTTGACCAAAAAGCTTTCTTGCGTTATTGTTAATTTCACACTTTGACAAAACAACACGTAAGGTACAAAGATTTCTAAATGGACTGCCCGAAACACTCCATATTACTGATGTACAACATACCTCTGGAAATGTATCAAATACAACAGTTGCAGATTAGCTTTCAAAATGAACAAAATAATACTTTTAGGTATAAAGCTTTTCCTAGCAGCCGCTCTAATTGTCTAAAGATCCAAAATAATGTATCGTACCTACACTATACAAAAGTTTTCAAATATCCAAAAATAACAAAATATTCATAATCTATACAATCAGTAAATAAAATTACTTAACAATTTGAAAATGGAATGTCATACTAAGAGAAAAACAAACAAAAACAAGAATACACATTTATGTGGAGTGACAGTGTCTTTGAACTACTCTATATATAGCACAGGTCTAAGATATCAAGCTAGGTGATGATATGCATAAAAATACATGTTTCTCTTACATACAAATAGGTTAGGATCTAAACGAAACAGCTCCAGCCTGGCGACAACCGTACAAGTAAAAAAATATCTTACAGCGATTTTAACATTAAGAACACATTTTAAAATAAAAACATAATAAATTATTATTATTTATTGCAAACAAAGTGTTTTCAGTTATCTAGGCAGTACTGTGCAGAAACTGTGTCACTACTATTAGTATTTGTGTTTTCAACACTTCTAGTTACCACTAAATAAAAATTAATACAGTTAATTATTGTTTTTTTCAGTACGAAACCAAGCATTAATTACCCTTGAACCATATTTCTACCTAAGGTTGTTAAAGAAATGGCACTTACAAAATTAAAACGTAACAGCTTTATGACCTTAGCAATGTTTAAGTTCACGTCCAAACTTACAGTTAGCGTACTGGCAAGATGTTTTTTTTTCTCTTTTTATTTATAATACCTATAATATCAGCTGCTCTCAATTTACATATAAATGCATTTATATAACTTTGTATATGATCACTTTTCTATAATAATTCAATTTATATATAATTACACATTGCGGTACAAATAAAATTTGTAATAATAAAATTAATACAAAATAATATCATAATCGTCTCGGTATACACAATACCCTATTCACAAATAAATAATACTGTAAATACATTGTTGATAATGTAAATGCACAATCATAATAAATACAGGATGGTCCTAACATAAAAAATTGAGTTAAAAAGTTCACGATCAACTACACCCTGCTTTATGTACAACATTTACTGGGATGCGACCGATAGGTTCGAATACGATCTCTATTTATAGGACGAAGATAATTTTGGTTACCTGTAATCAATGGATCGGGACACAGCGCCCTTTGTAATCTAAGCACCAGCCAATAAATCCAATAAGAACAGAACGGTAAAGTATGGACAGGAAAACAGAAGCAACTAAACAGGTAATGGGCGGGTTTAGATGGCTAGAGTGGAGTTGTCCCACTCTAAGTCCTTCACTTTGCTGACGGCTGCACTGCCCTCCTCCTCCTCGTCGGTCGAGTCCAAGTCATCGTCGTGGTAACTCGAGTTGTCATCAGATGATTCATCATCGTCAGGAGCGATGTGGGACTGACCATGAGTCCCGGGCTTGCCTGGCCGCGGACTCTCCAGTTGCTGCGAACACCATCATCTTAGTGAGTAAAAACAATGTTGAGCATCACAGAGAATACTCGACAGTCCAAACAAATTACTACAATAACGGTGGAAAAATACAGGTTTTAGTATTTTATGTGACATCAACTTCATCTCTTCTAATCACACTGAAACTTGGATTACAGTGCTTTGTCCTTTTTGTAAATCGCACTTAGTCCTGTAAGAACCTTTGCGCTGGCTTCTGAAGTGACAGGATATTCAGGATGGGTAAGGTTAGGGAGTAGGGGGCGGCCTCCTTTCGAGATCCATGAGGAAGAATTAGGGCACTAATCTCAAAGTCATGTCTTCTTGGAAGAAGGGGAGGCCAGCTCTGAACCAGCCTCTCCAGTCAAAGCAGGCAGGGGGTGGCACACCCTTGTTGAGGCTAGCAAGAACCTCTGAGGTTAGGGAACAAACCCCACCAACTCCAACAGTCATCTCCCACAGTAAACTAGACCTATCGAATTGCCCATGAACCCCAGAATCTGGACATTTGCGGTCAGTGATGTGCCGCTCCTGGACATCCACAAGGTTGCCCAGATCTAAGTGACACATCGGTTTTTACTGTGCCCAGTGTTAGGCTCAACTGGAAGGTATAAACCAGTTAGAAGTGATCCCTGCTGGGTTGTGCTTTGTCCTTAGGAATGAAATAGTTAGTATTTTCTTTATCAGAAAACTTATTCATATAGTGTTTCTGGTTGGTTTATACCTTCCAGTTGAACCTAAACTTGATATAACAAAAACTAATGGTCACTTCTTCTTCTTCTAAGGGGTGGCCTATTGTCATGCACTTAAATCTTAAGGGCCTTTTGCACACCCCGGAAGCATGCCATTAGGCCAATCAATTCACCGTTTCAGCAATTCTACAAACCACTGAAAACAACCAATCAGGTCCTACAGGGGAAATTCACTACCTTTGTCCACACGAACAAAGATGGGATAGCGCTCCCTTACTAATGCAGGACAGTCAAAGAGCGGGTATTCAGCAGTTACCTCCTGCTCATCACACATTCTAATATTCACGAGGAGACAGGTGTGTCCACTAGTCACTATGTTTACATAAAAACATTTTAAATTTGTAAGCAAAACACTAAGTAGAACCATTTCACAACGGGGAGGCACTTCTGAAGTTAATATAAGCTGTTCATATAAAACACTCTATTTTGTCCATATCGACACTATCTCCTACAGTTCATGCTGATATTTATGTGACTACTTTCAGTTAGAACTTTATTATGTCCCATAAAAAATTAAATAATGTTAAAATATTTTTTTATATTTGTATTGTATACAATATAATAATAAAAAAATAATCTTGTTATCAATTAAAAAAAACATATATAACTTTAGGAATTTAGCGATTAAATAAATTGGATATACATTTTTTTTCAATTATTATTTATCAATGTATTAGTATTTTTAAGAGTCTAATATTAAATTTTAAGTTCTGTTCCATGGATTAATATCTTATTCACTACCATATATTACAGAAGCTGACTGCTAAAGGTTCCAAGCATTAGGCAACTACAGAGTTTGAGAGACACTAGTCAAAATCAAAATGTTAATTAGTGAAATTTAGTAAAATTTACTAATAAAAATCAAACTCTGTGTATCATTAACCCTATGTTCCTGGTACCTTAGTATCAAAATACGATGGAATCGTTATCAGTAACTTACCTCCATGGGATTGACCGTTATAGTCAATGCAGAGTCGTCCCAAGCCATCTCTGTGTCTTGGATCTCCTCCTGTGTGGCGCGGTGGTGTGCTGCTCGGATGCGCACCACTCCCAGCACGATCATGAACAGCAGGAATCCCACGCACACAACGATTATGATGGTCACAGCGTGGCCTAGACACAACGTGTTACTTTAGTCCTTCAGGAATCCCGTACACAAAAGGTGTTCGTTACACCTGTATCCAAGTCAACTCCTTGTATGTGATTGTGAGTAACTTGGTGGTAACGTGTGTGAACAGGAATTAACGCATTATTATTATTATGAACTGCAGGGCAAGAGATCCATTTACAAAATTAAAGATCTTCTTATGATGGAGGCTCTTTACACAAAAGCCTTAGTTGTTGGTTTTTTGAAGTAACTAACACAACCTGTCCTCAATTTATTACAACCAAAAAATAGTGAAAAAAGCATGAACCTTCCCTCTTTACACAGCAAACATTGTATTTAGCTGTTTATCACAGACCTCTGATGTGGTTAGGATCTGGTCGTTAAGGATGTCCAGTGCTCTATGGTTTCAACTTACATACTCATATGAATTCAAAATTTCAATTTTTTTTAAACAAAGAAATGTTATAACCAAGAGACTTATAGTGTAAAAGCTGAAAGCCTTATACGGTTAACTGATGCTGATATATTTATTTAAAGGTTGTTTTTTAATGTTTCAAACTAAAAATAATAATCTGAAAAAAATCACAGTTTTATATTTTTAACCTTTTTGATACCCTTCCATTTCGACCTCCACCACGACTTGTATGGCAGATGATCGATTTCCTTCATAAAGGAAACTTTATCGATTTAAAAGAAAACCACACTTTATGTCTATACACTGCAAATTAGCTCTTAGTTTCAGGACTAAGTCTATTAAAATATTTCTTTAATGACATAAAAAGGTTGTTTTTTAAATGGTAAATAAATTATGAAAATGTTTCAGTTATAGTGTGAATACAAAAAACATTAGGAGTATTTGTTTCCTGTCCTTTCTCGGATTCAGTCCATCTAAATTTAAATAAAAAACAATTTAAAAAAAATAGTTTTATTGCACTTCAATAATAAGCAAGTATCTTTACCAAGCTAGTAGAACATGTACAGATGCAATGAGTTTTCATATAAAAGATATTTTTTATTCTTCCACAATTTTAATTTACTTTAAATGAGCTTTCGCCGGTTAAGGCCTAATCAGTGATAGTTTACAGAAAAATATATGTATAAAATAGAAAAAAACATAATAAAATAGTTTGAATAAAATTTAAAACTAATTGTAAAGACCGAAAAGTAATAAATTATAGAAGTATTATGTAGAAAAATATGGTTTGTAATTCATAATTTTTGAATGGATTTCTTGTTTAAAAAGATTTTATTCTAACTATTTTATCATGTTTTTTCTATTTTATACATATGTTTTTCTGTAAACAATAACTGATTATGTCTTAACCGGTGAAAGCGCTTTTAAAATAATTTAAATTGTGGAAGAATAAAAAATGTCTTTTATATTAAAACCTGGTGACTTCCATAAAGCTTACAAAGCAGAAGATGCATTGAACACTAACAGTAACATCTGTCAGTTACCTGGAGGAGCGATAACAGCCTGGGTTCGGTCACTCATCTTTGTCTCAAGGTAGTGGTCAACAATGGTATGGACGGGAGACTTGACGTGTTGCGGGCTGAGCAGCAGGTGGGCGGGAACTTGCTTGTCTGCAGTCTGCGCCGGGGCCTCGGTTGGGGCTGCTGCCGAAGGTTTTGCGGTAGGCACTCGCGGGTGTATCACCGTTAACTGTTTCATTACAACACTCGTTAATTCAAATTACATTTGTCCAAACTGATTTTGAAATAAATACTAAATCTTTAAAAAGAAACCGACTTAAAAATTAACATAGAAATTTCATATAGTGAAACATTAATCTTTTATACAGCCTAAAGTATAGGTAAATTGATACCAACTTTAAATTTTAAACAATCAAGTATGTAATGGTCATAAAAGGTATAACACAAAGTTTCGAGAATTGGAATCTATCCTCTTCGTCAGGTGGGGAGTTATTAATACCTAATCCGTGCATCTAAATCCTTACTTAAAGAAATAATTGCTGATCACCACCAGGGAAAAAACATCCTCCAAACTAGTATTGAAGTTAAAACAAAATTCCTCACAAATTTAATTGGCAGTGAATTTACTAAAATCCTTCAGAGCATCCAAAATAGACGTAAAAAATTTCAGATTCTGATAAGAAAAAGAAAATCTCTAAACTTGAAAAACTCAGACCAACAAACAATTTATCTTTCAACAACAAAAACATGGATGCAAAAAATATAGAAAATGTCGACAATAGGGTTGGAAGCGGCTTGTTTTTAATCCTTTCCCCTCCTGACAATCTCCTTCCTGTCTCATTGTTTCAGACGACACTACACGGTGCAGATGAAAGAGCCGACATCGACATTCTTGTTAGTATCCCACTGAAGCTTGTGCTGATGTGATGTGTGATTGTGATCCTCGTAATTGTGATTTGTGCTCGGGACTTGCATCCTGTGCAGTGACAACGCCTGGACTGGACTCCAAGCAGCTTTTGGCTATGTTTGAACCTTTTTCTTTCCCTTCTTTACTTCTTTCTGTTCGTTATTTTTGTATGTATTAATACCTCCCCCACCTGACGAAGAGGATAGATTCCAATCCTCGAAACATTGTGTTAGTTATACCTTTTATAACTCGTATAACGATGACAAAAGTCCGAAATCCTGTTATCCTTTCAATGCCTTCCATTGTTAATAACAAACTTTAAACAAAGAAGTATGTAATATTAAAAATATATCGAAACATTGCTTGAATAAGTTGATACACTTACTCTTAACATATAGTTTAGTAAGAATTTTAAAAAATTCCCAAAAATAATAAAAATGTCTGTAAAAAAGACAGAAAGTGCTAATAACAAAATTTAAAAACTAAAAAGATTTAACCAATGATAATGTAATATAATACTTACCGTTTGAACATATTCATTGCTCAGAAATCTTCCATTCATTTCCGAGCAGATAAGCTTGAATACCCTATTGAGGTAGTAAGCCGGCTTCCTGTTTGTGTACTGAATCTGACGTAACACCTGGAACAGATGAAATCGTTAAAGAAGCCGTTGGCTGGTTTTAGATGATGATCATGGAATAAAATTTGTGCCTCACTGTGATAACTACCGTAGTAAAGATTTTTGGTTGAAATGTTGCGATTAAAGTTTTGTTTTCGTTGAAAAAATTTTTATTTTCTGTAAAAGAAGTGTTATCAAACCTGACATTGATAAACTGCAGCAGAATTCTCTGATTACTACTACTATTTTTACTCACTTGGTAGCTATTTGTAATCGGGAGGGGGGATAAACAGAGGGAAAGGACTATTTTGGTAGTGAAACAGTTGTCACACTTGTCTATTTATTGTGCAGGGCTGTGTTTAGGCTATAATAAATCAATCAAGTAGTAATAGTTATAGGTATTATTCCCGGATTAATAATATATTTCTGGATATGTGAAGTACATGGTTGATGAACGAGACAAGTTTTGCAGGGTTTTCTATGAGTTTTTTTTCTCCCTTCCTGAGGGAAGAGGACAGTTTGTCCCCGCACTTAGTCCTAAAAAGGACCTTTGCACCTCCCTTACTTTAATTTGTGCCCTCAAAAACCGAGGCTTTTGCAAAAACCAATCAGATTTAAGGGCTCCTGTTCTCTAATGTCCTTGGGGCTGAGGAGATATGCTCCCAAGTATCTTTTCCGAGTCTCTGCGATGGCAGGGCAATCCAGATTTAAGAGCTCCTGTTCTCTAATGTCCTTGGGGCTGAGGAGATATGCTCCCAAGTATCTTTTCCGAGTCTCTGCGATGGCAGGGCAATCCAACCAAATGTGTTCCACTGACTCCTCCTCCATGAGAGGAATTGGATTCATGGTCGGTTTGGAGGCGGATCTACAGACTTTTCATATCAGGTAACTTGGAATGGACAATTTTGGCAGAGGTTTCTGAGTTGTCAGGAAGTGGTGGTGGAATAGTCTAAACATTTTTAAATTTTGGTGAGAGGGGTTTGAGGATTTTTAAACACTCTCATCAGGATCTTGTAGCTTGGATGATGATAATAAGAGATGTGTTCTAGGGGTTGTTTTCAGGCTGAGGGATTTCATTAGGTACACAGAATGGAAACAATAAGTTGCACTAGGGTGGATATGCCGGAGAGGAAGTGATGTGTCGCTTGTCTATGGGTTTGATAAGGATATCAGTTTGAGAGAAACCGTCTTCAAGGATCTCCTCCACTTTAAGGAAAATTATTTCAGAGGTGTCGAGGACGTTTTCAGGGTTTTCATTTGCATCACCTCACATCATGGAGATTACCAAAAGTGGAGCAATCACAAAAGTGCACCTTTAATAAGTAAGAATACTGTGACTTAGGTTATTTACCCACCTCTTCATAGTTGTAAATGATATCACTTCCAGAAACCGTTGCACCATCTTTGCTGATTTTCGCAACGATGCCAAACTGGGTGAGCATGTTCTCCGGAAGTGTGAGACTTTCGTGGTCTGGGTTGAGGGACGGGTACACAGACACAATACAGGAGTCAAGTTTCTTCTGGATCACACTCATGGATTCTCCTGTAACAGACATGAACCGGTAAAATGAGTCACTATTTGGGTAAATACATAAGTTACTTATATTTCAATTATGTGGGATGCAGCAGATGGTGAAGTCTTAAAAAAACAAAGCGAATTTAAACAAAACAATGTTTGGCTAAAACAGCTAAAATTAACAAAAATTTTAAGAACACTAAATAATAACTTTTTTGAATTAAAAAGTGTACATCTAAACTCTACAAACAAATGAAGATGTGTCATCCTGGCCTGTGCCCTAAGCTCTCCAACCTGTTGATGTGTTGGTATGCTACATAGAGACCTTAATCATTGTCTTCGCTATTATCATTTTGTCTACAAACTGGCACCAAAAATTTATATAAATATATATTAATTCTTATGGACAAATATATAAATATCTCACAACATTATCACACTCCTCCCCAAAAAAAGTAAATTATGTTTCTTAGATTACTCCGGTAAAGATAATCACCCTGTTTAAAGGGGGAAAGCAGAGATATGAACAGAGTACTGTTCTTAAACCGATTTTAGAGTGCTCACACACTGCACCACCTCATGACCGTTTTGAAACTTATTGCACAGCCCCAAAGTTAAAATGTTGAATTATCGGAAGCCGAATATTCATTATACCCTGCCTAATTTAACAACCAAAACGATTGACCAAACAAGCTTACCGTGCTTCCACATCTTGCCGGAGGGCTGGACTGAAATGTGGAGGTCAGTGAAGACTCGGACACCGTTGCGGAAATCCTGGTAGTCTCTGGCCAGGTTGGTGGTGCCGTTGATCTCTATGCTGGGCTGTTGCGGCTGCAGGACCATGATGTAACTCTCTACTGGCGGCACTTTGATTGGTCGGCCTCGATCACACCTGCACAACAAAGAGAAAAAAAATTACAGTTTTCAACTTGAACATTTAGGATACGAATAGCTAATCTAGCTTTATTTAATTTCAATATGAATAAAATTATAACCTGTACCATTAAAATTTAATGTTTCATTTGTGCGTATATGTGTATACATACTGGATCACTGTTTTGTATAGTTAATAATGATTATCTATCAATGAATTAATAATTATGTTTATAATGTTTTGTTAGGATAAGGATAAGGATATTTCAAATTATACTGACGAGTTACCTGCTCATTGTAGATCTTATCTACTACCATTATGTAATGTTACGTGATAAATTTCTGAATTCTGACATTTACTTCTCCCATAACAGGGTTTACATTAGTTTGAGGTCATTCTGGCCTTATCTGATAAAACTAATGTGATTTTTGCCACTTTGCCCAATAGATATGATAGACCAGACCTTAATGATGCTTTTAATAGGTGTGATTATGAGTGGTTAGAAGAGCGCCTTGTTTAAAAAAACCTGAGGTACTGAAAATTTATTAGTGAAGTTTTTAGAAATTCACACTGATAAAAACGAAATTGAAAAGAACATAGGCCTATTAATAATATTTGTAAAAAATTATTTTGAATAACTTTCATTCTGGAAGTTGAAATCACTTGTACCTGAATATTATCTCAGAGTGGCACATTTTGGCATTACCAATCTCACATCTCATATGAATTAATTTGAGGGAAAATTCACCCCATATTCATGAAATTATTCTGATAACAAGTTAAAACCATAGATGGAGCTGGAACCTTTGGAGCACTGTAGCCGAAGTTTAAATCTCTTAAAATATGTACAGTTGTCAAACTATACATGTTGTATGTTCTATTACACACAAAATATAATCTTCAACTTTTCAATCTTCGGCGGGATTTTCTGAACACAATATGAGAAGGAAGGCTACATTTGCCACGCCACGGCACTGATGGGGAGTAACAGGCAACTCTTTCAAAATTTAACACCATACATTTTTTAACAAGCTTCCATTTTAAAAATAAACCATTTTAATGGTTTACTAATTAACTTGTTCTACAATATTCATGAATTCTTTAGAGCACGAATGTACATATTGAATTTTGCTATGCAATAATTTTTTAAAGCATTTACCAATATTCAATTACAGGGTATAACTGGATTAGACTTAGTTATCTTGTAATTTGACATAGCATAAAAAATTGCAAACGTTAAATGTTTCAATGGCAATAAATATTCTTGATTCTTGGAAGTATGGATCATCTGAACAGTCGACCTGAAACAAATGTTTAAGAATTTATCAACAGCATTGTAATGTACTCACATTACGACAGTGGAGAGGTGCAGGTTGCGGCGGCCTGGAGTTGGGAATTCTCGGGAGTTGCTGTAGCCTATTTTCTTCACCAACACCTCAAGATTTGTCTTATTGTCACCTTCAATGCTCAGCTCGGTCAAATCTGGAAATGCAATTATTATTTATAAAATAATATATTCAATAACTGAGAGGTTCACCAATACAGAAGCAGTTGTTTTGACACCCAAGGAAGCCCTGTATGGTCTCGGCTGATAAGAGGAGTTCATGAGTTATGTGATTTGCAAGCCAGATGGTGGTCAAGTATCAACGTAGTTAGTCTTTAAGACTGGACCTGTCTCAAAAGTACAACGTTGAAGCCATGTTGAGTTCTTGGTGATTTTAGATGTAACCTATTAAGATATTTTTTGTTACGGATGATGGAAGATTTGAAAGTACAATAGGATTTTGGACATTTTCCATTGTGACAAAAACACATGTTGTTATAACAACGATTAGATATATTCTAAACCATAAACCATCTCAGACCTCATGGCTGCTTTGGTTCTTCACGATATTCTTACAAACCTCAGTTGGTTAAATAAAAATCACCAGAGCTGAGAAGGCTGTATAAAAATGTAAAAACCCTTTTAAAGTATATCAAAAAGTGTAACCTACATTAGGTTTGGAAAAATACAAATTGCATTAAAAATTTGAATATAATCACATAAAATGATAGAGATTTTTGTACTGCAAAAAGTAGATGTATGGCATAATTTACATTTTTGTAACTATCTATATGGTTACTTAATATTTCTGCTTCAAGTAACGCATATTAATATTTGTTTAACGGTCAATTGCACAAAAGACATTTTTTGCCAATTAATTGTAATCTACATTTATTGTATAGATACCAAACTGACACTGACGCATCACAAAATCTTGAAAACCACAGAATGCATTTACATGAAATTTGGTACACAATTTTGTTTTATTTCTTAGATGCTCACTAAAAAACGGTTCTGAAATTGCAGCCTATCCATAAAAATACACAAAAAACATTTTATCACATTGGGAGTAGTTAAAACATGATAATGTCCTTAAGGTTCACAAATATGTTCTATAAAGACGCTTAATCAACTTATTCATAACTAATAGAAATTCTCAAAAAATCTTATTATTATAACAATTTATAACATCAGAAAATCTGCTGAACAGATTTTATGTGACACATTGTTAACATGTTCGTGTTACCTACTAGATGCTTGATAAGAAATGTTTTTGAAAACTTCACAGCTTAACCACGGAAATCTGTAATGACTTTAATGAGGCACCAAACACTTTGTACAGAAGTTCGTCTTACTTCTTAGGTACTCGCAAAGAAACTAAAGCTATCATTATACAAGTAATTTATATAAATAGGATTACAAGGATTACACGAAGACTGCTGCTATTTCTAGACTAATCCACACTCATTGATCACCTCTTTCATGTAACATTTGAGTACTAAACTCTAACAAAACCAAGTTGGAAATGTCTGAGAGATTGACTGACCGCTGTTGGTGAGCAGTTCCATGCCAGGCTCCAGCAGCTCCATGGCAGGGACCTCCAGACTCTCCTTGCACTTGTGCAGACACGCCAGCACTGCAGGCTTCTCCAGCTTGTTGAGCAGTACGCTGAGACCGGCCAAGTAGCCGTTGAGGTGGTGCTTCATCTTGTTCTCCGAGCCCTGCCAGCACGCGCCCACTGTCAGCGTTGTGTTGATTCCCTTGGTAGGGTGCAGTGGCCAGTCGTCTATGATCTCAGGATTCTTCTTCTCATTTTTAAACAGAGTTCCATCCACATACAGCTGCACTTCCGGGAAGCGAACCAAAACCGCGTAGTGATGCCATTCATTGTCACACACCTACACAAACAACAATAAATACAATGTTAGTGTAATTATTGTTGCAGATTTTAAATACTGTTGTACTAATTGGTGCATTAACGCTAGAGAGGTTTGGATTTGTGGCTATAACTGATGATTCGTGGTTGTTGAAACATTAAGTATTAGGAAAATATTTCTAACAAGTAGACAACGTATTCAAGTATTGGTATACCTGAGGTAGCTTCCACCTCCACTCTGCAGGACGGAAAATGTTAAGGTCACCCTCGGAAAAGTCTCGTCTCAGCAATAAAATCAATCTGCAGTTGCGTACAAACCAGGCGTAATGGTGGCGGTTCATTTCTGGAAAAGTATAAGTAACTTTACTAAAAAAATCTATAATAGTATAAAAATGTTGGACATACTAAAAAAATATTATATTGTATACACTGAGGACTAAGATCAGTCAAAAGGGCATTGCAGTAAAATGATTTTAAAGCAAAAAGTCAAAAAGTTTATCTTATACATGATGAAATCAAAAAGATCTATTTAAATTGTAAATTTCTTTTCTAATAGTATATAGATTTTTCAGTATGATAGTGTTAAAAATAATTGGAATCAATGACATTACAACATTGCAATACTAATGATATAAATATATAAAATGAATTTTTTTTCTCATTCAAATACATGTAAATACAGTACGGTAAATATCAGTACCTAGTAAATACCAGTATATAACAATACGCAGCTTAAAGAGAAAAATATACCAACACAAAAAGCAGAAAATTTTGCACTATGGTGGGAGTCATCATCGACTTCTAAATGACAAACTTAGCAGCAATCCCAAGTTATACAATAACAGTATAGCTATGATAGACTAGTAATACAAACAAAACATATTGATTAGAAAAATCCAACCGCTTTTAATTAAAAAAAAAAACATACATTTACAAAAAAATTCATATTTTTACTGAACAACTAAATATAAATTTTCAGTGTGTTTAACACTTTTACTCAATAACCAAAACTTTAACCTTTTTCAAATCTATTGATGAATTTATTAATTTTAAAATTCATAGTGGATAATGTGTATACATTTACTAATCAAGTGGATGGTAAAATATCTTTACGTCATTGTCTATTTTCACGTATAAACGTCAAGCTTTTGAATATTTTCGATATCGTTTAGCACTTAATACCCTTTTTATCAACATAAATTAATGATGTTCCAGAACGTAAGTACTCCCCAAAGAGTTAAATAACACAAAACCTGCATCAATATTTCAGCTAATAAATTATAGGTAACAATCATAATAAAACAAATTGGCATCAAAATAATTGATTACAATCAACCTCATAACTTAGTTAACGTGAGGTGTTCACACAATATTCTCCCTTTCCCTGTCCAAGACTATTCTTTATCACCCACATCAGAGATGCTGGCGGACTGTTTATAGCCAGTCATTACCATTTGTATGGTTTACAAAAGGTTATTCATAGTCCGAGGTTGAAAGATTCAAGTTATAACAAAACTCACTGTGGTCGTCGGCACTGCACAAGATGTGTTCCTTGGTGTGCTTGTCCAGGTCTGCGTGGGCCTTGTGCTTGAGCCAAGTGGCGATGGTGAAGGTGCGAGCGAGGCCGTGGTCTAGCACTTCGCTGGGCACTGACACGGCCGAGGTGCTGCCGTCAAACTCGAACATCTGGTCGCTCTCGTGGCCCTCGTCTGTGGCAAGAGACTTGGTCCACTCCAGTCCAGACCCTGGCGTCGGCAACAGGTCCACACTCTCACTGCTCGCTCCTGTTAACAGTTACATGTTGGCAGGTTTTGTATTCACAAGTTCACGACGATGGCTTATTTCTGGACTCTTACTTGTGTCGAATTTTTTAACTAAAAAATTAACTTACCTTAAAAATTAAGCAATCGTTTGTCCGACAGAGTACACGATAGTGCGAGATATTTATTTAAGCGCAGAATCAAATTTAACAAAACAACAAGACAGGCAAGCAATAAAAATATAATAAGGAAATGCATAGCAACGTGTTCCACATCGGGTGCATGACACGCTTTATGAAAGCCTGTTATGGACCCAACAGCAGTTTTGAAACATCGTGTGTACCCTCTGGGGTGCACGCCGTTGTAAACATGATAAATAATTAAACTAAAGGTTGTAGATATACTTTGGACAACAAATTGTATTGACATTAGCTTGCAAAGGAAAAACTCAATTACATTTAAAAGAATTAAATGTTAAAACTAAATTGGCAATAAGCATTCAATTTTAACAGTCACTACCATCTGATGCCTATCTAACCTTAATATTAACTGTACACGGTAGTCTGAGGTATTTATTTAAGCATGGGATCAAATGTAACAAACCACCAAGTCAGTGAAACAATAAAAACACAATAAGCAGCGTGTACCACAACGGGCACACGACACGCTTTACGATATCCCGGTATGTACCCAACAGCAGTTGTGAAAGATCGTGTGTACCTGAGAGGTAAGTTGTTGTGAACATGTTAAAATAATGAAACGAAAGGTTGTTGATATCCTTTGGACAACAAATCGTATTGACACCAGCTTGCAAAAGGAATTATTCAAGTACATTTAAAATAATGAAATGTTAAAACTAAATCGGCAATAAGGAATCAATTTTAACAGTCACTGCCAATGTGATGCATATCTATACTTGATATTAATCGCACAAAAAGTATGTATCTAATATGGTATTACCACAAAGTTTGCGCTGACTCTGCACGGAGTAGGTGTCACGGTCACAGCCCTTGCCGATGTGGGAGGTGGCCAGGGTGAGCTTGGTCTGTACCGAGTGCACTGCACACGGCACGTCACACAACTTCAGCTGAGCCGTTGGGAACAGGTCCTCCCTACCTGAGCCAGGGGCGTAGTCCACACGTTCAGGGATACCTGCACAAGTGGTAAAACATGTTTCTGAAACCTGCCAATGCTGTTACAACATTGGATTTTTAAAATGTGATATTGATAGTTTTCGTGGAGTGGTTACTTTAACATAAAACTGAGCCAACACTAAAATTACAGAGTAGGAACTGTTTCAAATATTAATTCACTAGATCAGCCCCCAGTTTTTCTCTCGAGTTCATCGGGCAGATATATTTTCAAATGATTAAGGACACAGACATCATAAATATTTCTAAGCACATCAGATGATTATATTTTTAAACAATGTAAAACACAGTCATGTTCAAAACTTGTTGTTGCAGTTCATTCTTTGGAGAAATCCAAAGAGAATTACTATGTAACTATAACTGACTTGTTTAAACTATGAAATATAAGAGATTTTTTATTTGCTTCTTGAGATCTGCCAAAATTCCATGTTGTAGACACGGATTACTTATTATTAAGTACATATAAGTGTTCACAGCTGAAGTGAAACTATCTCGAGTTGTCCACCTCATAAAAACAATGTTGAACCTTAACTAAATTTTCATTATAGATTTAGGGCAGATATCTTACTTTAAAAATATGATTAATGCAAATCTTAAGTTTTTTTTTTTAAGTTTTATAGTCTTAGAATATTTAAGCAATAAATTACACATATGTTTAAGTTTTTCTAAATATCTATTGGTTTACAACTTTACTGATAAAACACTTTTTAAAAAAAATCAAGCTTTTAAAATGTATATTGATTATATCTTTAAAATGAGAAATCTCCCATAAATATACAGTTAAGATCAAGGCGTAAAGGTGTTTTGATTTTAACACCCTTCTTATATGTTTTAAATTAAGATAGTACAACTGGCTTTGTAGCACAGTATGGACAATTGCCAATAATAAGAAAAATAAAACATGTTTAATATGTAACTTGCACATAACTTGAAAATACAAAATTTTAACAGAAACAGTTTTGCTAGATTTTTACAATAACTGCACGGAGTAAGATTAAAATTAAATTGTTTATTACCGTTAAATATTTTTTCACGTTATCCACTTATTCATGACCACAACTTATTGTGAATATACAGCCAACATTAAATGCTTTATCCAGTAGCTCATTCTGTGATCTGAGCGTAAAGTGAGTTAGGTCTAAATAAAGAACACAAACTGGACTTAAAACATGTGTAACACAACAAACAAAGTTAACAAAGGTGCACCAATGTACATATCAGATAGAGTCAATGGGTGTATGTGCTATTTCAAGCTATTCTGGACTTAATCCACGTAAATACAGAGCCAAGCTAATTCCTGTAATCTATCTTATGATAAAGATTTGCAGCATTTTCTTATTTCTTTAGGAAACTGGTGATAACCAGTTTCCTTTTGTCCACAAAATTCTACTGTAAAAAATTAATATAGTTTACAACAATTTTTGTAACCTTTTGTGTAACCTACATTTTTGCTAGGTCATGAAAACCGATCAAATTTACCATGACAATATAACTAAATGTTAATAAGTTAACTGTTCGCCAATCCATTATTTGGAACCCGTTTTCCTTATCGGTCCATTTCATTTTAAGATGTAACTAAAAAAAAAGGATTATTTCATTTTCTGCTAAACTGAAGATTATTTTTTTATGAATCAAAAAGATATATTAGTGTTAAATAAAACACACATTATTACTTTGTATTTTAAAAGTATTATTCATGAAAGAAATACACACAAGTTTTGAACATATTTTGAACCAAAATAATACAGAGTGTATGTATTATTCAACTTATAAAGTTGAATAATATGAATAATATAATAATAATATTTGAGTTCTACAAAATGTTTTATACTGACCAATTTCAGATTTTTTAAAACTAGACACTAGCTAAATCTGCCAATAAATAACCCCTAGATCGATACAGTTAATGCATATGAACCAGTGATATAAAGTTAATCTGAACTGATTTCCCATAACAATATTTATTTTGCTGTAGTATCTGATTAAAATAATAATAAAATCCTCTAAGTGAGAAATTATAACGAGATGGTACAAATGATACTATTATTACAAATCAAATCAAATAATTTATTGTCAGGACACTACAATAGTGTATAACGTCAACAAGTTTACACACAATTTACTTATTGTAGATTATGTTTACATAGTCTCTTACCACCATGCACCATGCTTTTAACCCTTAAAGTCTCTATGTCCACCTAGGAAGTAACCGAAATATGCAAAAAGAGTTAACTTCCGACTACACGGATGTCAGGTAACATGCAGGAAGAGCCAGTGTCCAACTCCATGGACGAGTAAACAAAAATCAATTAAAAGTACGCAAAACAGATTAATCCTACAAAGTCTTTGATGCTTGTTCATGTAATGGTAAGATCTTTCCACAAGTCATTTTGTACAGTGCATTATCACCATAATAGTGGCGGAGAGAATAAAAATTAATACAAGAGACAGTAAACATTCGAGTTATTTTGTTTGTTATTTAGCCTTATGCTTACCTTTTTGGGCAGATCAACTATAGGTTATTTTGATAACCTACAATTAATTTCTAATTTAGTGTTTTTTAGAGCAAACTATAGTTTTATTTACAATAGAGGCTTAACCGCCATGTTCCTGTATTCATGGCGACATCCGGGTGCGGGGCTTTGTTATATACTACCCTACCCTCCCCCCCCCCAGCGTGTTGAGTATTTTCCCCATTTTTAGTTTTGAACATAACGTTATTTAGTATAATAAATTAAGTAAACAATTAACAATGTTTACAAAGATCTCAAATAATGTCAACCAAGAGTTGGCAAGGTAAAATAAATAATTATTTTACCATATTACCACAATCACACAACTTAACATCGGAAAACACCTTGTAAAATATCATCGTAACTATTTCCGAACTAGTGTACAATACAAAGCACGTAGCGGCCAAGTAGTTTGAGTAAAGTCCACAAGATAGCACCACCAACTAGAAAGTTATCTTCTAGACATTTCTAACAAAATAGAACACAAGTAACAAATACAATATAACAGCTGATACAAAACAAAAATAAAACAGCTGATACAATGAAAACTAGTATACACGGGTGTGGCAGCTGTTTACAAAACTAGAGTTGCACGATATATCTTGGGCGTGGTGGTTAAAGGATTAAATTAACATTTTGTACAATTTCACTAGGTGGTAGGCCTTCTCTTGTGGTTATCAGAAAACAGTTTTGGTACCCAAAGAACACAAACTTGTGGTAATCTAGTTTTTCTGTTACTGTCTTTGTATTAAAAAGGCTCTGTGAAATTCTTAGGAAAATGATTGGAAAGTTCTGAAATTGTGAAGGACAGTCCTCACAAACTTTTTCATTCACTTTGTTCAGACAGTTATCACTGACAAGAGAAAGCATACCGCTCCTTTGTTCATCGTGAATGTTTTCCTTCCATTTTTTAAAAATCGTACCCATTTATGGACAACACATAGTATGAAAATGTCATGAATTAAGAACTGTGTATTCTACCACTCAGCTCAAAGCCACATTTATCTCATGGACCCTGAGCTATTGAATCTGTAAAAGTTCTATTGATCGAATGTCGACGGTCATTAAAACGTATACAGGAGCTTCACTAACTTAAGTAAATAACAATCAACATGTTCAAAGTAACATATTGCAGTTAAAATAAATAATATATAATTACAGGGTCTGTCCGGAAAGTAATAGGACTGATTTTCATTCACCGAGACTGTACTTCGGAGTGTGTGCGCACCGATTGGATTCGGTAGAGGGCGTTCCTAGCTAACGAACAAGCGGCTGGTCAGTTGTCTCCGAGCACCTAAAGTCAGGATAGGCATTTTCACGTGACATGTTTCTGTGAGTGGTGCAAGCCGAAAAGCAGCGTTCGTTAGAGAAGAGGTACACGATTAGATTCAGTGTGAAATTCGGTATAATCAAGAAGGCTTACCCAGATGTTACTTTAGGAAGAAGTGGTGTGTTTCGGTGGCACTAGGCCTTTTTGGAGGGCCGGGAAGAGGTCGCTGATGAAGACCGTGTTGGAAGACCTTCGACTTCGAAAAACACCGACAATGTGACTTGTGTGCGCAAAGTTTTGAACTCAGACCGTCGACTAAGTATTCGTTTAATTGCCCCGATGTTACATTTACCGAAATCTGTGGTTCATGAAATTGTGACGGAGCATTTGAACATGCGCAAAGTGTGTGCGAAGATGGTCGCAAAAGTGCTCACTGGCGACCAGAAATTGCGGCTCACACCGTTCTTTCTTGTGAACAGCTACCTGACCAAGACCAGCATCCCAACTCTTCCACGGCAGCCCTACAGCCCAGATGTCGTCCCCAGACTTTTTTTTTTTGTTTCCTCGCCTGAAAAGGCAAGCATTTTGAGACGACAGAGGGGATCCAAGCAGCTTGCACCGCGGCTCTCAAGGCAATTACGGAGAATGCCTTCTGTGACGCCTTCAATGCTTGGAAATCGCGCTGGCAGCGTTGCATCGACGCAGAAGGAGCCTATTTTGAAAGTTTTTAAAGAATTGTAACGATTTGCTCAATACATTTTTTTTAATCGACTCAGTCCTATTACTTTCCGGACAAACCCTGTATATCTGCCATTATATCC
Source organism: Homalodisca vitripennis (assembly GCF_021130785.1). Lineage (NCBI taxonomy): Eukaryota > Metazoa > Arthropoda > Insecta > Hemiptera > Cicadellidae > Homalodisca > Homalodisca vitripennis. The sequence continues at coordinate 118,781 of NW_025777901.1, forward strand.
AATTTTAAATTAAACCCATTTTACTTAATACTGTGCACAAGTACACCTGATGTTTCGAAAATAGAAGAAAAGGAAAGATGTTACTAGGTACCTAATGCTAGTAATTTTAGTTAAATTGAAACACTTTTACCTGTGTACTTAGATTTTAATAAAAAATATTAATGACAACTTTAATTAATGTTTCAATACAAAAAGTATGTTATAATTTATTATTACTTCACTTTCATTTAAAGAATTTCAAGAAATCAAGAGACAGAATCAATGTTTTCCATCCTGTGTTTGTATTGAAAAATATTAGTTCCACAAGACTCCCTACTATAGAATAATCTGAACCTACAGTTTTTTGGACCAAGCGATGATCCAGGCCAGATAAAAAACCTGATATTACTGTGTGATACATGGTCTCAAGATAGTGATTTGACAGATAAATTATGTTTCTGTACTCACTATCTGCCAGCTTTATTACAATAGTGATACACCGCAGTGAAGACACTATTCTTAAGTAATAGCAGTAAGTATCAAAAGTCTGTCTCAGAATCATATAAATTAACACTTTATTCATACATATAATAGTTTATTTTTAACAGGCTTTCTTGGTTTGTTTAAACTATTGACAAAGATATCTTATATTTGATCTAATCTGCTTCTTGAAATGTCCATGAACTTAGCTACATACTTTGAATATGATACATGATATGATTTACTAAATACTAACCCAACATTATATTTAATCAAATTCCAGATTTTGACATTTCAAGTAACAATTAGCGACAATTGAAGCAAAAAATGTACCCTCGTGGCAAAAAACCCACACCAATCAAAAAGCAACAGGCATCCCAAAAAAACAAATACAGTTGCACAGAATTTATCACCCACAAAAATGATTATTTTTACCGTTTTCCATGCAATCATAGGATATTTGAATGATTTTACAGTTTCACCTTCTGGACATTTTACCTGAACAGATTATGTATGAAAAATCAATGCGTGACATTCTTCAAAAGCACAATACAGAATACACACATCCCATAAAATAATGCTCGTAGTGGCCACACTCAAATTAATGTTTATACGTACACCAAAAATACTCATAGACAACGTCCACGAGTTATCCACGTTTGTGATGGAAGCAATTTTCAAACTCTGGAATCACAATTTCATCGTGTAACTACCATTACTCTAGTTCTCCAGAGATTTTAATGTTAAAATTTAGAAATCAGCTTAGTGTAATGATCTGTTAAACCATACTATTTTTATTATCATTGTATTCATAATACGTGAAAAATTAACACTGAAATTCAAAAACAAATAAACGTTATGTCTCTTTAACTTGAACAATTAAAAAAGTAAACAGAACAAACAAATAACAAAGTTTTGTTTAGATTAAATTGTGTTTTAATTAAAATTCACTTCTTTTAATATTAATCGTTACTAATTACATGAATGTTAAAAATGTTGAATCAAGTTACCTTTCCAGCCCAATTTACAAATCCTATTGACTTTGACTGTAACCATGACCGGAACGGATTGCTTCATTCCGCAGTCATATGCAACCACTGACAGAATATGATTATGGCTTCGTTCATAATCTAATGGTTCCGTGTTGCGTATTGCTCCTGAAAAGTGAAATCATTTCCACACAGATTATAATTCAGCTTCAGGTAGTATTCTTCAAATTGTACAACAATATAAATCAAACAACACAAAAGTGAATTATGTTTATGGTTTAAATGTGTGCAAAAAATGGTGGTAAATTTCTTCTATAATTTTTAAACATATCACTTAGTTGAGGATGTGATAGTCAGAAGTCAGATCAAACCTTAAGAGTAAAACGTTGCAAGTCTAGTATTGAAACGCAATACTAAAAATAAACACAAAACTGTTTTACTTTTAGAAAATAGTTTGATTATAACTGTGTGTATAAAATTGAATGTTGTTACTACCAAAATATATTTGACTTTTGTTAATGCATTTTTTCTTACAATGCAACACTTAAGTTATATTTCTACTTCAATCAACTACAAAGTAATTTTGTATTTGGAATATCCGTTCAAAGTCCATAATTTTAAAACGATTCAGAGGAGTTACGAAAACATTTATGAGATTCAAAGAAGAGAAAAAAAGTTGTTTATGTATAACGTAATCCATAAATATGTTTCATTACTTGCTTACAACATGACACCACTAAAACTATTGTAACTTGTCAAACTGTGAAACACTCCTTTAGATCATGGACTATAAAATAATTACCTTCATTGTCAATGACGAATGGCTGGTCACTAGTCAGAATCTCGTATTTACAGATATCACCAAACTTGGGAGTACAGTCCCTGTCAGAAGCCTCCACTCTCAGTATCTCCTGGTAAAGTCTGCCCTCGTCCACTTGCCGAACGTACGATGGCTCCAAGAACGCGGGAGCGTACTCATTGATATCTACCACTGTTATGTGTACGGTGGCACTACAAACAGAAGTTCATTTGGTACTAGGGGTTGTTTTTTTTTTTTTTTTTTAAATCAGAATATATTCAAAGCAGTGGCGTAACTATTTGGGCATAGCACCCTCTTGAATTAGCCCCAACAATAATTCATATAATATCAATCTACCTTGTCTGAAATGCAGCAGTTATATTTTTTTACCTTGAAGTAGACCTATCTAATTAATACAAATTTAGATTTACTCAAATTTATTATGTAATACACGGTATGGTATGCTCTTCAATAAAAATCATTCCCCTTCCCCCAAAGCTAAGTTCCAGTTACGCCACTGATTCAAAGTTAGAACTGATATGGTATATAAGGTTGCACTACCTGCATTGCAACATCAATAATTTTATTTTTCAAAATATTGTTAATTAGTTTTAACATCATAAATGATCTTGTAAGGATAGATGGATCTTGGACATTTGCCCACTATCACATGTTAAAAAATTAAACACTATCACAAGGACTGGTCATTTATGTCTTCTTTATGTGTAAAAACATAAATAAGGTACACCTGAAGAAGTTTTGAAACTTCAAGAAGAAGGTACACAGCAGTTCTTGAAACATTGTATTTCAGAGTGTTGGGAACATAATAACAATGTAAAATGTCCATAAACTATCTTGATAACTGGATTTAAAAAAAGAACCAATGGCTTGTTAACATCTATATCATACTGTTTTCTTTAAAAGACACAATTCTACAATAATTTTTATTTGTATCACAAGGCCTTTCGACATTCAAGATGTCATGGTCAAGTGTGAATCAAACAATCTGAAACAGTATAAATATTTTTACAATTTAAAAACAATTACAGCTGAATAAAGCGTAGTAAAAGATTTGTAAAGTTAAAAGTATAACAAGTATTAAAATTAATATATGTGTAATAGTTTGGGTCAAAAAGAATTTAGTTATATTTTAAAGGAAAAGGTAAATTTTGAATCGGTCCAAAATTATTATTTAATATTTTATCTCCATGTTTTTTTTAATGTATGTTTTAAAAGTGTCAAGTTCTTGTTTATAGACTAATTTTAATAACATGAAGTTTTTAGAGATAATATGATTAGCTTCCAATGCATGTTTGAAAATATCTTATTTTTTAGTTTGTCTGTATTAATAATATCTTTCATGCTCTTTAAATCTTTTTTAATGGTTCTTTTTGTCTGGCAAATGTAAATCTTATCACAATCTTCACAGTTAATTTTGTAACTTCCACTTTTATTTTCATCTAAAAATGTTATCTTTTGGATTTTAAAATAGACTATTTATCTTTATTAGCTGTGGAAAAATTTTGTTCATGTCAATATTTTTTTATTACTATAATATTAGATAAAACAATACTTTGTATGTGAGGCACAAAAGCAATATTTTTATTTATCAATAACCTAGGATTGTTACTCCATTATGTGTATAACGTTTATTTAAACTTATTCTTAAAACTTCTATATTTAAAGATATTCACTTAAAAAAAAATAAACGAACAATATTCTAAGGAAAAGGAACGACAATATTTCACTTAATCCTTGAAAAGTTCCAGGTTCGAAGGTTAACTGTGTCACGGTAATTTGTGGACGACGCAAAATGTAATTTATTCCTCAACTCTGAATGACACGTTATTTATTGACCTGTGTTATGTAACAAGGAAGTTATTTACTGCATATGCTACCACCTGGATGGCCACATATATCTTGCCAGATATTTATTTCACAGATTTATAAGGAAATTTTATCCGAAAACTGGACAAAACGTTCAGATCTTTCTGCCTTACTGATCTATGATTATAGTAATAGTAGTACATTATATTTGTAATATTAGAACAGTGCCTTGTATGTAAGAGCACAAAACAGTTTCATGAAATTTTTATATAACGGTATTTCAATACACTTTTAAGGTAAAATATTGTTTTAAACACAATAAAAAAAACGCAAAATTACTTGTCAGATTGGTCGCCACTGCAAGACACAGCTGCAATGTCAAACTTGTAGTTCTTGCGTTTCTCACAGTTGAGTACTCGTCTGGCCCTGAGTTCAGCCTCTCCTTCTCCTTTAAGTATAATCTGGAATATTCAAAACGTTATTTGAAACCAAAATATCAGAATATTCAATTCTGTACACTCATGGTTGACAGATGTTAATATAAATCAATCCTGAGACTAAATAATTTCCACTCACTTCGAATGGAGCTTCACCATGATGTTTGTTTACGATTCTAAAGCTGCATATATCAGCCCCGACTCCTCGAATTCTTGGAGTTACTTCGACAAGCGTCTCGTTCTCCTTCACCAATCCGTGGTAGCCACTCTCCAGACTCTCCAAGTCAAGGCGTGGTACTGAAAATTACACAACAATTAACATATCTGGCTGTTACGATGTTACATTATTTTCTTGTACATGAAACAGAATTGTAACCTTGAAAGATTAAACCAAATATACAGCTGCTAAGTATCTTAATTTTAAAATGATTTAGCTAACCATTTGAACAATGGCAAAGTAAAGAAGTAAATTTTCGATTTTGTTTTGAATGAAGCATGCCTTTGCATAAAATCCATTAATCCTCCTATTGGCCAGTTTACTCATTTTGAGTTCCTCTACATTCACTCTGTAATGGTCAGCGACCATTACCCGAAAAATTAATATAATATTTAGGTGTTTCCAATAAACTAAGCTAACCCAAATGGGTATTGGTGTCAGTAACCCAAGTACTGATATCGTAATAGTTTCATAATTAAAGCCAGTCAAAAAATGTCAAGAAGGATATAAAAACTACCTATACTTCCAAGCACCATGCTGATGGAAACTTCAATTTTGTATTATAATGAATAAAAAGATTAGGTAATACACTATTCAAATAAATGTATTGAATTTGCAAAATATT